>NC_052514.1:18579848-18879848 GCF_014356525.2 Nilaparvata lugens | reverse complement strand
CAAACTTGGTGGAATAGTTCATAGTGATTCGATTCGCGTTCACTAGAGGTCTCTATCATGGATGGTAACCATTCTATGACCGTTTTAATTAATGCTGGATCCGCCATTTTGAATCGGTCATTACGCGGCCCAGTCGTGACCCCCAAATGCGCATCAAGTGGTTCGGATATCCTGAGGTACCCTACAATCAGAATATTTGGGTCTGTTTCCATCTTCACGAACTTCCCACGAAACCCTGTTTTTGAGCCATAAGAAGCCGGACTGAGCCGGGATTTCAACCCGGGCCTCTGAATCATGAAGCCACTCGACTACGAATTGTATTGAATATGTATTCAATGGGTTTCTTTTTACTTTCCTTGCCCTATTACCATAGGTAAGGAAAGTATTGCTTTCCGAAAAAATTAAGGTACCCCAATTTCTACATTTCTATACGTTTCAAGGTCCCCTGAGTCCGAAAAAGTGGTTTTTGGGTATTGGTCTGTATGTGTGTGTGTGTTTGTGTGTGTGTGTATGAGTGTATGTGCGTCTGTGTACACATATCTCATCTCCCAATTAACGGAATTACTTGAAATTTGGTACTTAAGGTCCTTACAATATAAGGATCCGACACGAACAATTTCGATCAAATGCAATTCAAGATGGCAGATAAAATGGCGAAAATGTTGTCAAAAAAAGGGTTTTTCGCGATTTTCTCAAAAACGGCTCCAACGATTTTGATTAAATTCATACCTGGAATAGTCATTGATGAGCTCTATCAATTGCCTCAAGTCCCATATCTGTAAAAATTTCAGGAGCTTGCCCCATCTATGCAAAGTTGGAATGCACATTCCCAATTATCAGGCTTCAGATACAATTTAAACAAAAAAATTCGAGTGGAGAAGATTGAGCATGAAAATCTCTACAAATTATGTTGAGTAACATTTTCACCTAAAATTGAAATTAAGCTCGAAATTCGAGAAAATGTGATTATCCAATTGCAAATTGTTGGCAACTGTTGATTCTATTAAATCATTCACTATGAAGAGATATCAGACCTCGTATATCTCCAGCGTTATTGTCCTGTCACGAGCTGGCTTAGATCTTTGTAGACTTCTGATGCGCGTGAACACTAGCGTCAGGTGATCAATTCTAATAACGGCATGGAAAGTTGTGTGAGTGCGCCACACCAGATTTTTAAATTTTCTATCGAAATCATATACCACATGGCCACCTTCCAAGTTAAAAAGTCTGGTGTGGTGCACTCACACAACTTTCCTTGCCGTTATGAAAATTGATCAACTGACGCTAGTGTTCCCGCGCACCTCAAGTCTACTTTTCTAAGATCTGAGCCAGCTGGTGACAGGACATTTATAGCGCTGCAGACACACAAAGTCTGCTATCTCTTCATAGTGAATGATTTAATAGAATCAACAGTTGCCAACAGTTTGAAATTGAATAATCTTATTTTCTCAAATTTCAAGCTTATTTTCAATTTTAGGTGAAAATGTTACTAGACATTAATTGAAGAGATTTTAATCCTCAATCTTTTTCGCTCGAAATTTTTTGTTTAAATTATATCTGAGACCTGATAATATTGAACATCTAAAATCAAACTTTGCATAGATGGGGAGGAGCTCCTCGAATTTTTACAGATATGAGACTTGTCGCAGATGATAGAGCTTATCAATGACTATTTTAGGTATGGATTTGATCAAAATCGTTGGAGCCATTTTCGAGAAAATCGCGAAAAACCCTGTTTTGACAACATTTTCGTCATTCTAGCCGCCATCTTGGATTGCATTTGATCGAAATTGTTCGTGTCGGATCCTTATAGGGGAAGGACCTTAAGTTTCAAATTTCAAGTCATTCTGTTAATTGGGAGATGAGATATCGTGTACACAGACACACACACACACACACACACACACACACACACACACACACACACACACACACACACACACACACACACACAAAAAAAAACACTTTTTTGGATTCAGGGGACCTTGAAACTTATAGAAATTTAGAAATTGGGGTATCTTAATTTTTTTCGGAAAGCAATACTTTCCTTACCTATGGTAATAGGGCAAGGAAAGTAAAAAATGAAGATTGATTCAAAATGAAGCTAGTTTCGAAATGATGTAGGATCCATTTGACGGATCCAAGACTTTGAACAAAAGTTGTGAAACGACAGAAAGTTTTTTCCTACAGCTACCTCGGAAAGTTGCTGTTCCTGTACTGATTACAATACGCTGTTGTTTCTAATGCATATTTGTATATTTCATTCATATTACTGTTATTAGTTGTTATACTTCTGATTGATTGCTAAGTTACTTATTTGACTTTATGTTATTTATCTCATATTCATATTTATATTTGCCTTATTATTTTTGTTTATCTTGTTACTATTGTATTCTTTTGAAATTGGTGTATACCGTTGGAAATGTAATAAATAAATAAATACCCAAAGATTCACTTTTCCGCTCTAGTGCGGGAAAAATTTTTCTGCACTCCAGATTTGCAACATGGCAACACAAAAGAGTTGGTTGGTTTCTATGGAGGATTAGTGCACGAAAACAAAAATTAAGTTGGTAACAATGACTGTGGTTAGATTTTGATAAGAATCATTTCAATGGCTACCCTACATTTATGATAAAATCCCAATCTAGAAATCCAAAACAAGAATAATGTTCATCTAAATCATAACTAAATATTCATCATTTAATAATAAATAATAGTTATTCTCTATTGATAATTATTATTTCAACTGCAAGAAATGAGAAAAGTAGCAAATATACATTATAAAATTCGAATTTTGAGGTTAAATGATTACCGTTCGATATTCATATGAATAAAAATAATAGAAACATAACAACACAACAATAAATATTCTCTGTTGTCTATGTTATTTTTATAAATATTTTTCAGTTTACTTTGAGCATTTTTCTAGGTAATTTGAGCAAAAGTCTAACTTTCTGAATCCGGTTTCAGTAGCTGGATGAAACAAACTTAGGTACGATTCTTCCCACTAGGTCGCGCGCTTGTCGGTTCAGCTATCTTGCAGCCTTCCCAATCAGCTGTTGGCGTGTATTTTGAATGCGAATTTTTTTATTCTATCTGTATCTTTTCTGATTCTTGAATGAATAAAAATTAGAACTTTGGCTGAAAAATTATGCTGCTCAATTGATGAATAAATAATTATTATGTTTGAGCTCTACTAAATCTCCTTTTTTCAACTGTTTCTTCTTTCTTTGTATAAAGAAAGATACAGCAAATATCGTTCTCTTCTAATCTTATTGGTTATACTGAATCGTGAATTACGGAATACGATTATGAAATGTTTAATGAAATACGATATTATTTTCTTTTTTGTATGTTAAATGTAATGTTTTACTATCGAATTTGTCATTAAGGCTCGTACTGGATTTTGTCTGTGAGCCTAACTATGTTTTCTTGGAATAAATAAATACTTGTAGAAGATATATTTAGCTGTTTCCATAATAGTTCTCACCAACTGTGTATAAGTTGCGGATCTCAGAGATCAATAGAACAGTTCATGAGCGAGTTCTTCAACCCAAGGGGTCTCTAGTTTTGAAATAGCTTGTTGTTCTGATTGTTGAAATTCTGTCGTACAATTCTGCCTTTGTACATTCCATAAACCTACAAGTAAATTATTTTTATAGGAGAGCCTACATCCTATCCGAATGAAAGGGCTACTTACCAATATGGCTTTTTGGAAGGTAAGAGCACTGAAGTCGCGCTTTTGGCGGTTTGCAATGCATTACATGAGGGAACTAATACTAGCAATGGTGTTGCTGGATTATTTATAGATATTTGTAAGGCATTTGACTGTGTTTCTCACGAGATAATTCTGAATAAGTTGTGGTTATCAGGAGTGAGAGGTGTCACACATAAATGGTTCCAGAGTTACTTATCAAACAGGAGTCAGAGGGTTAGAATAGCTGATAAAATAAGTGAGCCTTTGGTTTTATCTTGTGGAGTCCCACAAGGCTCTGTTCTGGGTTCGATTCTTTTTTTGGTATATGTGAACGACCTCTGTAATGGGAAATTCATTGGAAAACTAACAGCATTTGCGGACGATACTGCCCTGACATATAACTTGCCCAGAGAGATTGACATTAGTCAGTGCATGTGCGATGATCTGATAAAATTGAAGTATTGGTTTGAATTAAATGACATGACTATCAGCAACAAAACAAAATTCATATCGTTCAATTCGAGAGGGGGTGATCAGGCAATTCTTGATATAGTATATAAGTGTAATGAATGTGTAGCCTCACCCATTCAGCAGTCATGTAACAGGTGCATGCAAATTGAACAGTGTGATTCTATTAAGTATCTTGGCGTTGTTATTGATAAAAATTTGAATTGGAAAGAACATATTAAAAAATAAAAGGTGAACTAATATCTACCCTGAGAAAATTCTATTTTCTACGCTATATGTGCCCAATTAACGTCTTAAGAATGCTGTATTTTCTCTGGTGGAATCCAGACTTCAATACGGGCTGGTATGCTGGGGAGGTACCTATATAACTACAGTGAAACCGTTAATAATATCACAGAAAAAGCTTTTAAGAGTGATAATGCATAAAGGGAGAAGATTTCCATCTCGAACACTATTCTTGACTTTGAAAATTATGCCATTGAGACATTTATATGTTTTTAGAGTTCTCCGAATATTTTATATGAGAAGTGGTAATATTGGTGTGGAAGCGAATAACTATAGCCAATCCCTGAGAACAACGAACCGATTTAAAGTACCAAGACCTTACAAGGAGTCCTTCCGTAGATCTTTTCCATATTTAGCACCAAAACTGTTCAATTTGTTACCACCTTATTGTCTTTTATCCCACTCATTATACATATTGCAGAGAAAAGTGAAAGAGTGGCTTCAATCATTGAATAGTGTGGAGGTTATGCTTTGTTAGAAAAATATTATTATGATTATTATTTTACTATTTTTGTAAATGTATAAAGAATAATTCCTTCTTGTTTTATCGAGGTATATATTGCCTATGTATATCATTTGTAAAACTCTTGCAATATCTAATGTTAAAGCGAACAAAATAGTGCCCGCCAATCGGACCTTTTTTTTTACTTCCAAAAAATTTAAAAAATAAAATTGTATGGCTGCCCCAATACAGGTTTTTTAAAAACAACCTCAGGAGTAGCCTATTCCACATAACCAGGATGGTATATTATGTTATTACAAATGTCTTACTATGTTTTATTATTACTTATAATTTTTTAGTTTCTATATATTTTTTGAAATAGTATGGTCTAAGTTATTATGTAGAGATGTAATTTTTATTTTATATTTTGAACTTGTATTTTGTATTGTTTGAATTATGTGGAAATAAACTTATTTATTTATTTATTTATTTATTTACTTGAATATTAGATCAGTGAGAAGTAGTTTTATCAGTTCTTGCATAAGATCAAAAGTTCCATATGATTACTATCATGATAACTGTATATAGTTGCTCTGGGCTATTCAATTCATACGATTTCATTATAATAACGTACCTTTCATGAATTTTATGTTAATTTCCATGTTGTGAATTATCTATTCTTTCAGACTTTTTGATTATTAGAAGCGCCACAGCAATACTCAATATCTGCAGGCTGAGCTATAGTTTATAGGAGATCATAGTAAAATGGATGAATAGATAAACATGAGAGAACAATATTGAATAATCAATTGGTTCCACCACTTCCAGTTCATCATCAATTAATCATTCCAATCTACAAGTATAAATTTGACGAGTTCTATTAAGAACGATATATCAGTCTCTTATCTCCAATATCTTCGTTCTTTTTATTATAAAAGTATCTTTATGCCAGGGGCTAATTACTTCGCACTACTTTCAGAATCCTCCGATAGCTTTTCACCAACACAAACTTGCCCGGACATCGTAATAATTGGATTGGCAGCTGGTTACGAAACAACAAGCTTTTCGAAAAAGGAAATTCGCTCCGGCGCTGGAAATTTCGTTGCTGAAGTTTGCCTCTCAGCCACACGTTCGCATTTCGAGAGAGTTCTCTCTAGTATCTCATAACACTCGACACCGGCTTTTAACAGGCAGAAAACGCCTCGGAGAATGCATTTTCGAATCTTGCACGTGCCTTTTCCACACCCACACCAATGCCGATACTAATTACTTTGCCTCACGTTCAACTTCCTTCCCCCTTGCCCTTTCCACTCCTTTTGGGCCCTCCAGGGATTTTAACAACAGCGGAAGGTGAGAAAGATCTGAGCAGGTTACTTGATTCTCACCTTAACTTTCTCCAGCGTTCTCTCACTGAAAATAATAGCGAGACCAGGTCTGAAAAAACTGCAAGCGGAGGTTGAAAGGAGGTACATGAATGCCCACATGAGTCCCAGCCTTGAGTGAGTGAATGATGGGGATGATGATGATGGAAATTCAATGTACAAGTGATGTGAAGTGATGTACAGTAGTTACAAGAGGGTTTCCAGCAGTCACAGATTAGATGAATTGTGTACTCATTTAGTTATGTATTTGTGACATCCTAATTTGTGTTTATAAGTTAATGAGAAGATATTAAATTATTCCAGAGGTGTAACAACTAAAGATGATGAATAATGTTTATCACAGATGGAAGTGGTAATATCATCTTGGAACTGTATGCTTCCCTTGATATGTTCATTCAATTTTATAATTCCATTTATTCAAATCTGAAATCTCCTTGATCCTTCTTAAATCTGTAAAGTTGACACATACTATTGATTTTGTCACTTTCATAGCGTAATGCAGTCAATTTTTATTTGAATGTACAAATCTTTACTTTATTATATAAGTTATGAGTGAACAGATTGTTTTTTATTCAAGTTAAATTATTCCATGGGGGTGAAAAAATCATATATAATTTTATTCATTACAAATATTCATCGTACTTATTCATTACAAATAACAATACTTTCCTTTTTCTATAATAATACAACATCAACGTCTATGATTATTTGATAATAGATGGACTTTTGTTATTATGAATAGGTGAAATAAGAAGGCCTACTGATAATCTGAATGATAGTCATAGGTGTTATTATAGCTGCATCATGGTTAGAAATGTGGAATTGTGAGCGAAAATGGGTAATCAGAAACAACAATGGAAATTATTTTGGGAGTTGGTTGGATACTAAGGGTGAACAATATAACGAGCAACAGTTGTTAACAGCAACCTAAGTACACCGTTTGCTATTTCTCTTGTCACTCTGTAGATAAGAGTGAAACACTGCAGACATTAGCAGAGCAGACAGGGCACTTGTTGCATCCCAAATTTGGCACATTTACCATGACCCACACCTCTCTTCTCCTTAAAGAATAGTCGACGGGTAAGAGAAAAATGAAGTCAGTAGATGAGAGAAGGGGAAAAGTACTGTAGAAGTAGTGGACTGTTCTTGCTGCGAGTTTAGACTTTGGCCAATATCATGCAACTAATTCAACGCAAATTTTCTATTCTGAGCAGAAAGCTTGATTTTTGTATTCTCTATTTGTGTGCTTGTGTATGATTTAAAATGTGTAAGCTGGTGTGAGCTTGCTCTGCTAAGTATTTGGGTAACAGTCTATATTCCTCCATTCCTATGAAACTGAGATTCACGCTATCTATAATATTGTATGAATCATTGGCTTCGTTGTGAGAAATAGTATGTTAACTTACTTCTCCAATCACGTCTTCCAAAGCACTCATTTTAGACACATTTCCTCGAATAAAAATCTTCTTCTACATTTGGAAAAATCCTGGAGATACCTGAAATAAAGACCACTCCAACACCGCAATTGTTCAAGTCAGAAAAAATAAATCTACTCATTCCATATGAATGAAATGGATGAGGCCATCCTTTCTTGGGAGCTGAAAGAGTTATTTCGATTTTCATAAGAGAATCCAACACTTCGAAATCATTGGTAAGTTTAACCAGAGACAACTAATAAAAGTAAGCAGTATCTTGAACAGTATCTTTACTCTATGGATTAACACTGTTTTCTATTTGGTATTCCAATTTAAAAACATTTTATTCATTCGAATTATCATGATTATCATCTATTGATGCTTATTGTGCAGACTAGACGATTGTTCAACCAAAAATTGTCAGTTTATATCAAAAGTAATCAAGTTATTGGAATGATATATTCACTATTGCATTCAGATCATTGTAATTTTGAACTGTCAAGGTTGTAAGGAGAGCATTTGAGTATCAACCACCCCTTCTGAAGAATATATTTATTTCATTTTATTACACTGGGAATGCATCCCAAACATAACTTACTCATAAAACTGAAAAAAACCTTATGTGGGTTGTCTCTCATCACGCTGTCTATCACTACAAACGGCTTTCCACAATTTGTCACGATCTCAGGGGAAATCATTCCACTCCAAGGACACATCTGCATCTTGAAAGCCTCAATTCGGGCAAATGGAGCAGTTAAGGTTTAACGTGCCTCTTGTCTGACACCGAATCAGGGATCGCGTTCCCAAGAGATGCATGCAACGCATTCTACCAAAACTCACGTATAACATTGGGTAGTGTATTGTTCTATGTGATTAAGTTGTGGAGCTTCTGGAGTGGTGGATCGGAAGCGATTAATGATGAATTGATTTGACTCGACTCTCTTTCTCTGTCAACAATAAGAGCAACATGTGGAAGCTATTAACTCCATTAATGTGTGGATATTTTTGCGGAAAAACGTTTATAAATTCCACAATGAATCAATTTGAATCATCTTCTAAGAACATCAGAATTATGGAGAAAAAATCTGGTGTGGTACACTCACACAACTTTCCTTGCTCATATTTGAAACTACGATCAGACTTCTGTATATGTGTATATATAATTGTTTTCAGAGTACTTTTTCTTTGTGTGAATTGTGAAATTCGATGATTTTCTTAGTCGTCATTTTTTATTCATCAAAACAGCTGTTCTACAGATGAAATATCTCGACTATGTGTTCTTTTTATGAACTGCGCTACCTACCTACCTCATGCACGAGAAGGAGGTTACTAAGTCCATTTCCCAAGGATGGGGTGGACCCCCCATTGGTTTCCCAGGAAGAAGACTCATACCAGTTGATAAAGCTGATAAATAACTATACAGGGTATGAATTTGAAAAAAATCGGTCAAGTTATTTTTGAGAAAATCGTGAAAAACATGGTTTTTTAGTAATTATCCGCCATTTTTCTCAAGAATATTAAGGAGCTCCTGCAATTTTCCCAGAAAAAAACTCATGTCATTTGATTTGGCTTATGAATAGTTATCCATGTTATAAATGTTAAGAAAATCGTTAAAGCCGTTTTCGAGAAAACCGTGAAAAACATGGTTTTTTAGTCATTATCCGCCATTTTTCTCAAGAATATTACGGAGCTCCTGAAATTTTTACAGATATGGGACTTGTGGCAGTTGATAGAGCTTATCGATGACTATTTTAGGTATGAATTTGATCAAAATCGTTGGAGCCGTTTCCGAGAAAATCACGAAAAACCCTGTTTTTGACAACATTTTCGTCATTTTAGCCGCCATCTTGAATTGCATTTGATCGAAATTGTTCGTGTCGGATCATTATAGTGTAAGGAACTTAAGTTCCAAATTACATACAGACCAATACCCAAAAACCACTTTTTTGGACTCAGGGGACCTTGAAACGTATAGAAATTTAGAAATTGGGGTACCTTAATTTTTTTCGGAAAGCAATACTTTCCTTACCTATGGTAATAGGGAAAGGAAAGTAAAAAAAAGAATCATTAAGGGCATCGCAAAGGTGAAACTAGAAAGATATATTATAAGGAGAAAAAAACGTCCTTATTGAATATTTAGAATATTAGAAGAAGAAAACACTTCCAGAATCCTCATCATAAATCATTCAGTTCAACACTTGGATTGGAATCTTCTATAATAATTGAATGTATAGAATATTGGATATGTTTAATATACTTATATTAGGACGGAAAAAAGTATTTATACAAATATTGTCTATGTGGATGGCATTTGCATACCATTTCCATATGAGAAACTTCATTCTCTTTAGTATGAGGTGGACTAAACTGGTATGGACTTCAAGTGTATATTCACCAGTTGTTAATTGTTTCAAAAATGAAACTAGAACAGTTTTCAAGAAATTGTTGGTTACAGATTACAGTAGAATATTGATTATGCGGTGAAAAAATATGCACGTGGAGTATAGGTGGATTTTTCCACCAGAAGCATCCCAAAGTACGGTAAAGTAATGCAACAAATCGAATTTTATCAAAATGGAACCCTCCACCAGTCAATAAAATCCCTCCAAAGAATTATGTGGCCTTCCAATAATTTATCTATAATAGTTAAAACACTTGAATAGCATTTCAATAATTGAACACAAAACTAAGAGAAACACAAGGTTCTTCATCTTAGAGCATAAGTTTTCTCAAATTTATCTTAATGATAAATTTGTGTCAACGGTAAGGAGAGAATTTCCGTTTCTGAGTACAATATCATGAAATGAAGAGTGAGTGGGACAATTGATTGGCTCAGACAATTGTCGAATACCGTTCACCCAATCGTTGAGCTGATAAAAATAATATTATTTGATTTTTCCTTGTGACTTTCTATATAGGTTGAGAGTGATCGAGTGTGGGTGAGGAGAATTTCAAGAGGAAATCGGAGATAACCACTAGAGAAAATTACAATTCCTAGATAGCATTGAGAAAAGAATTGGACAGCACGTTTTTCGCACCCCTCCTATTATCGACACTCTCCAAGGAAATTGATTTTGAATCTCAATTCTTGACGCGTAAATTAGATACTCCATGAAAAATTTAACGTTCAGCACGAACAAAGCTAATGGAATTTCCTCTCTGCAGACTCCAATGAGGAATGGAAGGGAATTCGATGTTCTTTCAACTGATAAAAGATATTTCGGAATGGAACTACTTCGGGATCGTGATGTCAGCTCTTCTCTGGGTTTTAAAATAATATTTTCTCTCATGAAAGTAATGTGGATTCAATTTCATTGGAATCATCATGATCTTGATAGACTTGAGGGGCTAGAAGTGTATAAGTGCAACTCAAGCTTTGATGTCAATGAGGATATTTTAGTTTAATATAAGGAAAACTTGGACATTGAGTGATCAGGAGTATAGCAATCAATATTATTCTTTGAAATCACTAGGAGAAATAAATTCTTACATAAATAACTTTATGTATATTGGTTTTATTTCATAATGTCCGCAACATTAATCTTCTCATTCAGTCATAACTATAATATTTATCATTTCATGTAAAAAATAGTTTACATGTGGCGATTTACGACTAATATTCAGATCATGATGCTGCTTTTCACTATAAGCTTCATTGAGTGATATTCAGTGTCGGACTAAAAAAAAACCTACTTATCCTTTTTCTTCTAAAATATTATCTGATTATCTTATTTGGCTCCAGCAACTGACAACTTTCCCTTCTTCCTCGTTCAATTTCCTTGTCTTTTCTCTTCCTTCCAGCTTCCCATATTTCTTCCACCTTCAACTTTACTCTCTCTTTCCGCTCTTCTTATTCCCATCATTCTCTGATCTTATTCCCTCTATTTCAGTGCTTCCATGAACCTTATGACTTCTCCCTAATCTTCCATCGTATTGTAACTCTATGTTGAGCTTTCATTTACATAACTCCAGTTCTCGTTCCAACAGCATAGATTTCACTTTTCCTTCCTTTGTAAAAAAACTTTCTTAAAGTGAATATGATTTCAATTTAATTTCCCTTGTCCATTCCCCTGACTTTCACATTCACTTCTTATCAACATAGCTTTCATCATTCCCTCAATTTTCATTCTCGGCGAAGAAATCATTCTTCATCCTCCTATCGTCATCTACTCCCTTGTTAGAATTTTCTCTTCACACACATTCTCCTATTCCTATTTCTCTATCTTCTAATTATTAAACTTCCATCAATCTATTTTGGTTCCCACATCATTACGATACACAATATTCAAACACTGCAAGAATCCACACATCGTTAGCGGATGAGACGCAGCTGAAGAACAGAACTATTATGACAATGTGCACGTGCACAATAATTTTTAGAATGCAGCTTTGAACAATAATGGCACGATGTTGACTCTAAGGAGTCTTACCTTTTTATAGCATCAGCGGATCACGTCGAGAGGAACAGAGAATCAGGAAAGGATAGCGATATGGAGAGTTCGGAGGAAGAAGAAGGAATCGAGGCTCATAGAAGAGAGTCGATGGAAGGGGAAGTGAAAGAGAGACAAAACACAAAACTCTGGAGAGTACCTGAGAAGGTAGTCTGACTAGAGAGAAAGTGGGATAGAGAGATTAGCGATATGAAGGGAAGTGAATAAAATAGATAGATATCTCTGGAGAAAGAGACTGGATGATCCTGAAATATTGTGAGAGAGTGAACAGGACATGAAGAGGGGAGCAGGTGACAGTTCTAGTAGTGATAGAGAAAGAACTCTGGAGAAATAGTCTGGATGAAACTGAGAGGGAAATAGAGTGTCGAGGGTAAAGAATAGAGAAAAACAGTGTGAGAGAGGTAGAAATTTGCTGGAGGACAGAGAGTGGCATACACAAACAAAAGCTCTTTGGCACTAATGAGTTGTCTGGTAGCGGTGAGTCTCCTAGAGAGAGACGCCAAGGGTTTCCCAAGTCGACGAGGAGAGGTGGAGGATTTTCCTTCTTGCTATTGTTGGCGACAGGGAAGCTTGAGGGAAATTCAGCAGCTCGTTATTTTCCCCGGATGGAGAAAACAAGGAAACAGGGTAACAAGACCGCTGGTTCGGGTGGGAGGGGGTGTAAGGGAGGCATCGTGTTCAGAACACAATTTCAGCAGCTTTGCGTCGACAGACATAACGGAAATAAAAGTACAAAGTGGTCGGCTTAGCAGAGGACAAAATGATGGGCGAAATTTGATAAAGGCAAAAGTAATGAAAGGAGAACCCGACCATCAAACGCTGACGTTTCATTTTGTGTCGTATTCAAAAATAATCACGTCAGGCAAAATTGTCATGCTTAAAATTCAATTTTTTTCCAGGGACAATCTTGTAGCACACAGTTCACTGTAAACGAGTATTCATGAACGGTAAACACTTCTGTCCCTTTTTCGCCTCGTTCCTGCTTTTTTCTCGCATCAGGGAGCAAAAGACGAGACTCAGATCAGTCGTTGATATTTCAATAATACCCTATTCCACTGCACAAAAAGTATTCTCTCCTCCATCAATTCTTTTCCATTACCGTCAGGATCTCTTCTGAAATGAGACATCCACTTCGTCGCTATGAAAGTATCTTGTCAAAATTTATTCACTGCTCCCATCATTATCAACATTATTATCTTTACCCCACTTTCCTTTTTTGGAGTGTTTCATGTATTTATTGAAAAGATGGAAATGATCATTTTTCGTCTTCGTGAAGATGAGACAGAGAATACTCGGATAAGACACAATTTCAAGAAGTGATTGCATTGATTTACACAACTGATTGAAAAGAATTATCCAATCTATGGACTCTTGAAAACTGATCATCATCCCTAATCTCCACTAGACTCCACTGAAAGTCCCCTTGTCGACTTACCAACGCTATCTTCATTCCAATGTCCAGTCATTCTTTTTGTTATGATTTTAAAGCTCCTCAATTCTTTCTGATGCTTTTTTATTTCTCCTTCGGCCAATTTTTCCACTCCTGTTTTTTTCTTCTTATATGAAGAAAACATTGGTTCTACCTTGGCTATGAAGTAGCAAGAAAGGCTATGAAGGCAAGCTGAATTTTCAAATCTATGCACAACATTATGTTACTTCAAAAATATATCACCAAAAATATGAATGTTGATTCCAAAAATGTGATGCATCTATAGTATTATACACTAGGAATACAGGGATCATACAATATGCATTCAAAAAGAAAAATTTTTTTAAGCTCCAGAGTGATTACGTACAGGTTACATGGTTAGAACAACAACAGCCATCTACATACAAATGGGTGATGTAAAATTCAGGAATTTTGTCCATTCATACAATCATCATCCATCACCGTAATTCATGAAAAATGATAAATTCAGCTGATTTTTTTCTGTTCGCTGATATCATGTTATCAAGAATATCACAAAGTGCTGTTTTATGAATGTTGAGAATGTTAGTGAGTGCTCATGTTGTGTGTGATCCGCCGGTGTAATCCCTTAAAAATGACATCTTGAATAATGATTCTTGCTCCTAGCACTGTTCATAATTATTGTAAGCTTTTGTGGTTAACATATATGTTGGAACGTAGGTAACATGCTCTTGACAATGGGTGAATTGTGATGAACATGACGTTCATTTCATCTCTCTAATGGAGGTTTTCCCTGCGCTAAGTATTCGCAATATCAGAGAGTACAACATTATTGAAATTTCCCTTGAGGCGAATTTTAATTCTTCTATGAAGCTGTCGGTATAGAACTCAGTGAGCTGATTGGAGCGACAATAATGAAAGTTTTCTAATTCATGCTTTTGATCATAGTTTCCATTAATTCGAATCATTAAATTTGATTCGATTCAAACTTCGAATGAGATCTATGCAGAACATTCACCTTATGAAAAAAAGCAGTTGAGTAGAAACGACAATAATTACTTAACAAAAATCTGGTGTGGCGCACTCACACAACTTTCCTTGCCGTTATGAAAATTGATCACCTGACGCTAGTGAACACGCGCATCTCAAGTATACTATTCTAAAATTTGAGCCAGCTGGTGACAGGGCAATAACGCTGGAGACACACGAGGTCTGCTATCTCTTCATAGTGGATGATTTAATAGAATCAACAGTTGCCAACAGCTTGCATTATTGAATAAACACATTTTCTCTAATTTCGAGCTTATTTCCACTTTTAGGTGAAAATGTCACTGAACATTAATTGTAGAGATTTTCATGCTGAATCTTTTCTACTTCAATTTTTTGTTTAATGGTATCTGAAGTCTGATAATTGGGAATCTAAAATCAAACTTTGCATAGATGGGGCGGAGCTCCTGAAATTCTTACATATATGGGACTAGTGGCAGTTGATAGAGCTTATCAATGACTTTTTTAGGTATGAAATTAATCAAAATCGTTGAAGCCGTTTTCGAGAGAATCGCGAAAAACCCTGTTTTTGACAACATTTTCTCTTTTTTAGCCGTCATCTTGAATCGCATTTGATCGAAATTGTTCGTGTCGGATCCTTATATTGTAAGGACCTTAAGTTGCAAATTTCAAGTTATTCCGTTAATTGGAAGATGAGATATCGTGTACACAGACGCACATACACACACACACACACACACACACACACACACACACACACACACACACACACAAACCACTTTTTTGGACTCAGGTGTCCTTGAAATGTATAGAAATTTAGAAATTGGGGTACATTAATTTTTTCGGAAAGCAATACTTTCCCCTTACCTAATGGTATTAGGGCAAGGAAAGTAATAATATAGGGTTTCTCATTAACGTTCTGGTAGTCGCGCCCTAATCAATCGCACGAGCAGTCGCGTGTTGTATTTTGTACAATATCCATTTTTCCAAGTGATATATACTCTGTTTCCCGTGAAAACATATTAATTGTATAATTACTTTTTTCATCTTCTTGGATTATTCCACGCCTATGAACATTTGGATGATTACCATTTCATAGCCCAATAAGGTACATTAAGCAAAGCCATCAATTTTGTTTTATTGGTTCGTTTACAGTCCCTGTAGACAGTCTTTCCCTATCTTATGCACAGTGCGACTTATGCGCTGTTGCGACTAAATGGCACGTCGAAAGACTGAACCATTGCTCGGTTGATACTGCAACTCAGTGGAGTGATGGGGGGAAAGTTTTGGAATACATAGGTGACTCATTCACTGACATCACCCTATTCAATAGTTTTGTGCAGCAAAAAAACTGACACTGTTGTACTTTTTGCAACAGCGCGACTGCCGGAAGGTTAAGCGTTTATTATCATTAAAATAAGAATAGAAAAAATTGAAATGAACAGAATTAATATATGTTGAAATATGGACCAGCTATATTTACTGTCTTGAAGGTCTACTAATGCCATTATATATGGAATATTACAACGTTCAAAGTTTGGAAATCCTTAAGAAAAACTCTTTATATGAGAGTTCAACTGAATTCATGAAATACAAATTCATGTAATAAAAATACTCCTCCATTTTCTTCTCTAAAAAACCTTCTAATTTTCATTAATTAAGGAGAGGTTCAGAAGTAGCATCAGGCCCAATTCACTGAGTAGTGGCGTGGAGCTGGCGTGACACTGACTTGTTGCCACGCCACTCCGATAAAAAAAATAGTTATGTTGAACATAGTTATGGTCCAATGCAAACAAAAGTGGCGTTGTACCACGACACTTCTGTTTGCATTGAACAATATGCTTACATGGGAGTTAAAAACGTTAGCGCTACGCCACCATAACGTCCGAGCCACATCCGCACCATGCCCCACGCCACTTCAAGTGTCTCTCAGACTCTATTTTTCCTTTCAATAGTTTCATTCAAGTCATTGACTTTAAAGATTTAGTAAGAACTTCACTGAATGAAAAACTGAATGATTATAATCATTAGGCAAATAGAATTTGAAACATGGAAGTAAATCATAATTTGCAATTAATAGATCTAAAGTTTAGTAGTGAATACATTCAATAAGATAAATTGATAGAATAGATTGAAACTAATCAATAGTATCACAGAATGCAAGTAGATTTTGATGAATCACCATTTGATTCATTAAAGGAGATTGACAGGATTACAAGTGAAGATGCACTTACCGTCCAGCGTGTGAATGAGTCAGTGACGGCTATACTGTCGGTAGAAGCCAGCTCTGACCGGAAGGGCGACTCGGGCCGGAACCAGGGTCGGTCTCCAACAATTCGTGACGTCCGGTTGATGCGGTTGGTCGCCAAGTCCGACTCGACGCCTGCCGCTGCGGCTACCGGTGCTGCGGGAATGTGCGGTGGCGGCGGAGGCGGAGGTTTTGTGGTTGTTTGTGGTGGGGGTAATGTGGTTGTCGTGGTGGTGGTAGTGGTGGTGGTTGTGGAGTCTGGTGTGGTAGGTGGTGGTCGATGGTGGTGTGGATGCACTGTGGGGAACACCGGATGAGGGTTGATCTGGTAGGCATTGAACCGTCCCGGTGAGTCCTTGACGGGGAGCAGAGCGATCAGGTGTCGCCCCTGCAGCGGCAACGGGGCCAGTGACAGGGTATGCAGCCTCAACAGCCCCGGCAGTAGCACGGCGGCCACCACCACCCCACAGCCCAGAATCAAGGTCAGCAGCAGCAGGAACGCTGTCCTCCTGGGCGTCCGTTGCACGGGCGGCGTTGCCGAACCTAGCACACGGTACTGCAAAACTGCATCGCCGCGACGGACTGTTTTGTACATGTTTTGCACGATTCGGCAACACTGTGTTCAACTCATCACTTCACTATGTTCACATTGTTCTGCAGGGTTGATGGGCTCTTCTTACTTGTGGAGGAATGAAATCTGGTGAACTGGATAGCCTGGAAAGCAAAGAAGGAAAAATCATATTAATCCAACACTAATTTCAAAGATGTGGAATATTGTTTCTTTTTGAATTTGCAGCCAAAATACAGTGTCTTTTTCTCTTTGAGAGTATTTTCTATTTAAAGGTTCATAATTTGGTTAATTGATGCATCATCTGTTATCAGTTATTTGTTCATCCTATACAGCAACTTCTGTTTATATGTTTAGATGTTTGTATTTCACCGGATCTCGAAAACGGCTCTAACGATTCTCACGAAATTCAGAAAATAATAGGTTTATAATATAAAAATTCGATTACACTAGGTCTCATCCCTGGTAAAACTCGCTCGCTGAAGGACATTAAAAGGATAATTATTATTCATCCTTGGGAAAACAGCTGATAATAATTATTTCGTCGTCTGTTGGTGATGGAAGTGAGAGAGCGAGTTCATGTGTGTTCAGGACTGTGTCAAAATTATGACTCATTTTAATTGTTGAACTTTTGTAATCATTCAATCAGGTACTTAGTGCCGGTTGCAGAAAATCCGGGTTATTTTCAATCCTGATTAAGATCCAGTAGATCCATCTTTTTGAAATGGTCTTCTCTGATTTGGTTCACGTGAAGCTAATCAGGATTAAAATTCAACCGGCTTTTGTGCAACTGGGCCTTTTAGAGGGAAATTTTTGCATTCCTCTGGGAATCAATCTCAATTTACTGTGATTAGATGGAACATTTCTGTATGAACTATGAATGATATTATAATTTCTTCTTTCGTAATAAATTTTTTATGCTTTTGTACTCCAGAGCGAAGCTCGGTCCCCGATATTTGGTAATGATGTGACGAAGAGCATTGAAAATCAAGCTTTGAAGAAATTAATTCAAGTGGAACTATGTCATTTATTATGTTATTACGTCATTCTTGGGAATAAGTTCATAAAATCTTTGCGTATAACATTGACATGTTTTCTCAATATATTTTTTCGATCTTCAATAGGGTCAATTTTTGGTGTGGGAATACCGATTCTTTGCCTTGTCTTTACTTCTCCAAATTTTTCTGGTTCATCTCTCCTTGATTTCAATCAACAGTACATTCATTTTCTGTTTTGGAGCACATAGTAATTGCTCTTTTTTCCATTAAACTTGTGCAAGCAATAGGCCTAACTACTGTTGATTCATTGATTCAATTATTGCTGAATATATTGAAGCCAGAAGTATTCACACTTGATCATGATTGTACAGTGGATTCGATTGTTTTGAGATAAAATACGAAATTCTCTATTTCAAGTTCTAGTTTGATCAATCTCGACGCAGCTCAGCTGTAGATTCCAATGAAGAGGACCATAACAGTATTGTGTACCAATCGTGTTTGGTTGGAATACCTTAACAGTAAGATAAGCATTATTCACCAATATCTTCATCGATGTTATTGGATAGCTTTCCTACTATCAAAACTCAACAACCAGAATCTATTTCCGGCGTGTTTGCAAACGGAATACGAAATATCCTGGAGAAACACATCCGTCCCGAAATTTCTTATGTTATTGCAAAGTGCCCCGAAAGATAGAGGCAGCGCCGCCATATCGATAACTGCTATAAGAGCACACAGACACCCACCACATACGAACGTCCTATATAATGGATTGTATCAGCATTCAATACGAGCTTGTCACTTCTATGATGCGAGATGGCAAGAGAAAATGTCATTGAGAATATCAGTCGTGCCCGAAGGCAATGGAAACTGAATACTGAATCATGCCAAAGAAATGGGAAAATACGAAATGTGCTTGCCATCATCGAAATGGTATCATAAAAAGATTCGAGTGCATAAACTTTATACTGCTAGATATGATTTGAAGAGCACAAAGGAGATGAAATACTGTTGATTCAATACTAGTTATTGAACACTGGACGTCAACTCAGTTCTTCCTTCCTCTTTTCTTTTCAAGGATTGTTCTTTTCTAGTCACGTTATCCTCTCTCCTATCAGTTTCATTCATTTCCAATTTAACTCACCTAGATTATTATTTTTGGATTGTTTGAGGGCTCTTCAGATGGAAATTGATTGGCCCTTCTCCCCGTTTTACACACTCACAGGCTATCATATTCTATGATATTCAATGATAGGCCTGCTGCACATCTATACAATGTAAAACATTAATTCTTTATTTGGTGGAGTTGGGACTTTTTAGTCCTCTCTATCACACAACCTTGGCAAGTTATTGAATGTATTGTTTTTTATAAATAATTGGAATATTATTTTATTGAATTATTCTCTCAATAAGGCTTTTAAAAGTTTGGATGGGACTAGACGGCTAGACTCATAAAGAGATGTGTGTGGAGTGGTATGGAGGCGCCAACCAAAGATTATTAACTTATTATTTATTAACAAGAATGAGAAGTTCAGGATTCCCTTACAAGAAACTGGAATTCAAAGGATTTAATGAATTGTTGGGTTGATTTTTTATAACAATGAGACTGTGCAAGCGAAACTAAAGCAGCTTTCAATGGGCATGGGCATGGGCAGCTTTCGATGAATAAATTAAGTTGAATAATGAATATGTTTATTGTGGTAGATATCCTCATTCAAACTGATGCAATATCCGGGTAAGGTTATAGCATAGATCCTGCTTTCATCCTAGGTATTAAATAATGTAGAGAACTTCTAGAAAAGATCCTTTATTGAAGCTATAGTGTGATTCACTTAAAACCTATCAGCATTGCTTGAATAGGAAGCAGTGTTTTCATTCATAACGAATGCCGTCAGTCTCACTAAAGCATAAGCTTAGCTCAAAGCTGTGCTGGTTTAGCGGCTTATGAACAATTCAGTAGATGTCTGAAGCTACAGCTAGACAAATAGTTTTCATGATGCTCCAGTTCTTTGTCAGCAGGCGGATAGAAAACCACATCTTCCCCAAGGAATGCCAGCCTCAAAGTGAAGAACAATCACTCAATATCCCTTGGTTCCATTTGCGCAATCTGGGAATTACAACCATCTCTAAGCAAATCCAATATTAAAATATGTGTATCACCGGGGCTTTTTTGTAAGTTGACCACGAATACTGGTTAGAGTGGTCAACTTAGTTCCTACTTTTTTAAATTGTATTTTGTTATGTTTTTTGTGAAAGGAATCAATAAATTTCATTTCATTTATCATGGAATTTTCACATAAATTTATTTTATCGGTCCATTCAATTTATTTTATCCATTGATCCAATCAGATACTACAGATAATTGTAATTGATGACCGTGAAGATAATTCGGGGATAGAACATTTGCTTGTTGAAAAAGTAGGCTATGTTTGAATTGCTCGTGATACAGAACTATGTAGACCCTATAGTTCTATCGATTGAAAATCAGATTCCACTCGTTTTATAAACTCGAACTTGAACACTCCGAAGATAGCTTCTGTTTTTCTGCTACCAATTTATTGATTCTCTCTTGTTAATTCAAAACCTGGAAAGTTACGGTATTTCAATCTTCATCATTATCATCCCTACTCTTATACTTTAACTGTATTTACAATCTCAAACTAAACATTAATTATTTCCTTGTCATTTTCAATCTTCATCCTGGCACCTCAATCGTTTTCACTGTATTTCTCTCTTCTTCTTACTTCAACAACTGTATTGTTGAGAGACGACAATGTCATGCTTAAGTGTGATCCATTTTTGTTTTCAGATTATTGACAATTTATATTCTCTTTACGTCTACAACTATATGTCTTCAAGTTTATGTGAGTTGGTAATTTGATGAATTTTCATGGATTTACAACAACATTCCACGTGATTACCTGTGAAATTAGGGACCAGAGCTGGAGAGATTTGTTAACTTGAGAGCACGAAACAGCTAATCACACCCTGAAGCTGGTCACGTAGCAGGGATAGGGTTCCCAATTTGCCTGAATCGCCGATGGCATAGAAATAAGTTGATTAAGCCGGTCATAATTGCAGCTCCATTAATTCGGCAATATTGAGCTGATTGAGCGACAACGCGAATCGAATTAAGCTATACAATATCAATTCATTATGAATGTTCAATAACTAAATTAGCGTCGGAATAAAAAGCTCGAATATTGATACCGATGTTCGTCAGAATGCAATTTGTACGCGGAAAATCGAGTTTCGCATCACGCTAATGGAGTTGCTAGAGATTATTGGCTTCGCTTCATTGAATCATTAATAAATACGCCAATAACAGGGGGAAATTTGAGCCACTGTTACACAAGGAAGGCTCATAATTGTCAAAAGTCTATTTGATGCTAGAAAATTATATCAAACTAGGTTTGATGAACAACAAATTGAACAGTTTTCCCGATAACATATTAATGTAATTCATGTGAATAATAATATTGTCGAGGATGGAAATAATGAATGAAATGAATGAGTAAAACTATTCCGTATTCAAACATTCTTCCATCCTTACACACGATTTTTTTTCATAAACGGGGTTGAGATGAATAGTCGAATTCGATAATTGAATGAATTGTACTCTAACTCAAGCTGAACGCTCTCAAATATAACTATTAAATGTATAATTTTGAAATGAATAATTGATTAGATTGCACTCTTTCTCATGTTACAATAGATTTTGAGCCTGTTTTTATGTAAGATGCTTGGCAGAATCTATGTGTTGTAACAATCAGTCCTCATCCATAACTGATAGTCAATAGTTCGTAATTTAAAAAAAATATTTTGGGAGTGTAAATAATAGCGAATTATCACGAAAGAATGCATGCAGTCATAAATGAAGACATGTTAAACATCCATGTACATTTTCAAACAGAATTTAGTTGTTTCACCCTCAGACGAAATAAATCTTTGACGAAATATTTATGGAAATTTTATTCTGCATAGATGGAAAATGTTAATCTCGGCTACAGGTGGAGCAATGTTACTGACTGCTAACGACTAGAGAACACACTTGAAGTTGCAGGTTTATGAAGCGATCGTGGGTAGGAATAATGTATGTAGCTGGATGTTAATTGTTGTTTGCATTTGACAAAAGAATACTTGACGAGGATTGGCCAGTGGCTGACTTGTTTTTGCGGCACTTGAAAGGGGGCTGGCTGACTGGCTGGCTGTAAACGGGGGCCCATTATTCACAGGGGAACCGCGACATAGTAGCCAACTACAAAAGCAGCCACCACGCTTGAATCAAGCTCCAAAACCATGCTCAAACCAAGCTTAAACCTTGAAAACCATGCTCAAACCAAGCATGAACCGCTTGTGTGACATTGGTCGGTACTTGAGGGCGTGCAGTTAAAGTTGGCCTGTATAATTCACGTGTCACGTGACACTGCTTGAGTAACAACAGGCATGCACATGTGACACATACCACTTTATCAGTGGTTGCTCTGCGGCTATCCCATAACACTCAAACTACAACTCGTGCTGCCAGTTTTATCACCACTCCAATTGTTGTGCTTGCGATCCACTATCAGTTTGCGTGTTGATGATACTTGAAATAAACTATTCGAATTGAACAGATATACACATTTAAATCTCCGTAAACATAAAAAATATTAGATTCCCGAAATTGAAATTGATTCTCCAGAGATACTCCTAGAGAGAATAATTCGAGAGTTATTTCATTTATTCATAGACAATAGATAGAATGTAGGTAAAAACAATTGCTTTAAACCCTTATTTGGAATACACATTCTAGAGGTTATGTAAATGGTAACTCAATTCACACACTATTTTGAGTCCAAAGAATGTATGTACAACAATAATTTCAAATTTATCAGATTAATTAGTTACAAAATACAAATACAAACAAAAATCTTATAAACAACTGTTGCTCTAAAGGTTAGTACAGACTTCAGCACCACGAATACTAGCATTTCTCTTTTCATCAGCTGATGCTACGCTTATATATCTGTAATTTACTGTTTCTGTGAAAATATAGATATAATCAGCTGATGAGAAGTGAAATGCGCGTGTTCGTTGCGCATAAGCCTGTACGCAGCTTAAATCTTGATGATAGTATGCCTTAACTTGTTGCATTGACTTATTGCCTTAATTAAACGTTACCTTATTGCATTGAGAAATAATCATCAATTGTGATCAGTCCAATACACTCTTCATACTTTTTACAAAAACGTTCTGTGCATGAGACTTAGACATGAATCTTCTTTTATGTTACTCTTTTACTCCATTCTACATTTTGTTGAATATTATTCTAGAGTTATTATACATACTACACGAAACTATATCCTCTAGCAAATATGTCCCGTTTCATTTCAAATTCATTTCTTGCTCATTACGTGTATATTTTAAGCCATTCAGTAATTAGTACTTACAAACTCATTCCATTGAGAATATCCATGTCAGTTAACAAAATGCTCCAGTGACCAATTTTCTTCAATGATTTCAAGAAGTCGCAGAATGGGGATCATCTTATGACGATGTCATTTCATTGGAAGCATTCTGAATGAGCATCAATCTTATCTCACTGGTAATCTACAGTAAAGCTTTTGTTCATTAATTATTTCGCCTTCGGAATTAGTCAGAAAGATGCATCGATCTTGTGAGGATGGCTTATACAGGTATTCTATCGCTGTTTCCAGATTAGAATTAAAATGATTGAGTGTTCCCCAAGTACTATTAGGGGTGTTCAATACAAGTAGGCTGTGCATCATCAATCGTTGCCTGCCAGGCTGAGCTTTTCAACTCTCAGCACTCAGAGATTCGCCTCCATTTGTTCGTTCATTACTGCAACTCAAATATAACAGCCAAAGCCAGATTTCAACCAGCTTTTCATTACATTCAACTTCTCGCTTTCTAATTTCAAACATCCTTTTCTGAAACTCACACCTGCCACTTCATTGAGGGATAAAGAATATGTTTGAGAATATCTGTTTTATATTACAATGTCTCCAAAAATTGAATGAAGTCTCTCAATAGATTAAAATGTGTATTTCTGTTAGGATACGATATATTACCCTCAAGAAGCATTTAACTAATTCGAAAAGAAGGCTTGATCTTCCCTAGGAAATTCCCTTGTAAAACAAAATATAATATTCACTTGAGAATTTATGAATCACTTACTCGTTCAATCACAAGACACATGAATACCCATTACACTATTGAACCATAAAAATCGTATCCAGGACATTGATTGTCCGATGATCCGAGACACTGTAGTTGACTGATCTCCATCCATTTCTCTGCGCCAAATTTTCTCCAAGTCAGAAGTAATTTTGTACGGACTATAATTGAAGATCATAAATTTTTGTTCTCCATAAAGCTAGTTCCTTGATAATTGTTATCATTACTATATTACATTATTATGGTAATTATTTATTCATTATTATCTTATTCTTCAAATCATATGAAATAGATTCAATTCGATATTTATTATTCCTTCATTATGAGGAAAGTATTAGAACATTCAGCAGGATCAAAGATGAATTTTGTGATTTATGAAGCTAGGAAAGAAAACTATTGACTCAATCAAAGGGAGCTGACTAATCAAAATTCTCTTAATAAGAGATATTTTTGAATCTCCAATCTAGACATGGAACTTCTCTAGCTATAATTAGTCCTTACAAAATGCTTTGCTTGGCTTATAAGGGTTGTTGGTTAGAAAACATTATAGGACGTAGAGTGAGGTAAAATAAGGGCTAGTAATTCGAGTGCGATGTTGATGAACATAATAATTCTACTCCCAAAACATAAAAGAGTTGGATTACTCTTGATTAGAATTAGAATGTTGATATAAAAAATGAGAAACTGTTGGCTAATCATTATTAATATCCGACGCAAGCCCAAACTCGTCCGTTTTAAAGGCAGAGAAGCAAACACCTGTCAGAAATTTATTAGCGGCATAAAACGCCTTGTTAGACTGCAATTTTCTCACTTCTTCCCTGTTATAACTGTTTTCCTGCGGAATTCTAGGCAATTTATTAGAGCACTTAGACCCATGTATTGGGTAGAAACCGCATATTACTTTTTATCCGGATGAGAGGAGAAGCATGAATGGTAGATGAGTTCTTTTATGAGGTACTGAGCAACATTCTATGTTTTCAATGTTATTTTCTTGTGATGATCATGTTAATATGAAATCTTTAATGCACATTATTGTAAGTCACTGACCTTTAGATACTCACTATTCTCCTACAGGGAAATGAAACATCCTATACTAAACACATTGTGCATCATATTATCATTATCATTATGATCAGTGATAAATATTGTATTTTCCTTTTTTGAATAAAGTAATGTCCTTGATGTCCGGAATATCCTGAAGTATTCAATAATAATAATAATAATAATGTCTCTGGTCGAGGGTACAACACTACCAAAGGAGTTTATTCAAATTATAGACATGATTACAATTAAAAGCATATAAGGTACAATTATTTACAAAGTATTAATACAATTGGTTGATTACTTGCTGATCTAAGAAAATGTGGCCCCCACTATATATATATTTATATGTGTCGGGATGCCACTAATTTTGCTATTGTTTAAGATTTTATGCCAAAATTTAAAAATTCTAATAAAGATACATTTTGCGAGTCATTAGAAGTTCATAAAAACCACATTTCTATACACAAATTTAAAAAAGAAAATTGATAATCTAAGATGTAGAAATTTTATAAAAATTTAACATAAAAAACATTTATAATACTCATGAGAAAAAATCAATGTAACGTAAGTATCTCTGATATCAAGATACTGTGAGTTTCCATGTTCAATTGTGATTTCTCATTTCTAATTACCATTATTTATTAAATAAAAAGGCACTTAGTGTGGATAATCTTGATCCCTCCTCAAAAATGAATTTCAACTGCCAATTTATTATTAATTTGATAATGCCTTTGCATCAATTGAAGGTTTCCACTGGTTAGTATCTCTTTTAATAATTATTTTTTAATATTAATTTTTAAACAACCGGAGTTAACTTGGAATGTATTGAATGTGTTTTTTGAATAACCCTTTCGTGAAGTGAGAAATTCTGCTAGCATAATAATTATAATTGAAGTGAAGAATACTGTCAGTCACACACAGCACTAAATAAACTTTGTCTGATATACTTGAAAATGTTAATAAATCGTTTCGTACATATTTATTCGTAATATTATGCATACAGTGGAATACTTCTTGTCAGTCCAACTCTCATGCCATATTTCATGTATTGGTTCTCGGAGTAGCAACTCTTGAGACGTCTGAACTAACAAACTAGGACAAACTTCAGTTTTCATAGTTCATAAGTTCAGAATTCAGTTGAGAGGTCTCAATTGTTTTCTCTCACTTTTCCAACCGAGTCATGTGTCTACTGCATGCAATGCTGTCACTGAACCGTTGTCAGAACAAAGTTACTAGACAGTCTGGATATGTCAGTAAGGGATTTCAACTCCATACATTATCAACAGACTATCAAACAAACATAGTAACTTGAATCATTACTGACTGACATGATACAATCATCTAAAACTCAATTGAAATTCATGACGAATTGTTGTTGAAATGTTTCTTGTTCTGATAATGTTCTCTTGCTTGTTGTAAACGCTCTGAAATAATACGGGAAATTGATATATGGAATCTAATTTTCTAATTGTCTATTGCAGCGGTACTATTCTTGTTTTCTAACTCCAACTTATCTTTGAATTAATTCTGAACGATGTCGATTCCAAACCACTACTATTTTGATTTATTAGATTAAAAGTTATGAAGTGGTATTTGATGTGCATTTTCTGTAGAGGAAGTACTTGAGAAACTATCAAGAGTTACCTAATTTTATCAGATATATTCTGATGAATGAATTATTTTTTTTCTGAATTATTTCATCAAAATTATTCATTGTTTATGAGAAGGAATGCTAGGTGAAAATAGACGATCGGATCAATAATGTTTTCTATTCCTGGATTGTATATTTTTCAAGGAATCGATGTCATTATTCTAGATTTTGGTCTCAACACAAGTTAGCTTCCAAGTCAGTTGCAGAGTTGGCCCATTCGAGTTTGAGGGTGCTCAGCCATCTCAGTAAGCTCTTATTAGGGATCTGACGTTTCCACCATCTACCAGTGAATAAATAATGCAGCTTTCAAGAACAATAGTTGCCCTAGTTGTTCAAGATATACTTGCTTTGTTACGCTAGACGCTGAAAGAACTTTTGAAAAGAATACTGTTGTTCAAGTTTACTTAAAATTAGAATCGTGCCTAGGGAGTCGTGAAAGAAGTACTAGTTGGGTGTTTTTCATTCATTAAGGTGGAATACAAATCTGGCTTGTCTTGCTGAATACTAAAAGTAATTGAAAATTTGAAACTCTTCTAGAGAGAAATTTTTCAAATCAGAACATCAGAAGAAATGATAAAATTGCTATTTCACTATTACCCTAGAACCCTAATAGAAAAATCTGGAATACTTCAATAGAGGATGAATGGAAAAATTTTCACTTATATTGTTGTCTTTCATTATAGAATACAATAAATTATAGTATCCTTTAAGATTAATAAAATATTAAAAAACAAGAATACAAATTTTAATGTAACTACTAGTTTCGGTGATCACACCATCATCAGGTTATAAAAATAAATGTTTACTAAACAATAGTTGTGTTATTTTAAATAAAATCTTCAAGTAAATTATTTTAGCAGCTCCTCCTATCTATCAACTAGTTTTACATATTTTTCTCAAATGAATCAGTTGATAGATAGGGACAGCTGCTAAAATAATTTACTTGAAGATTTTATTTAAAATAAAAAAACTATTAGTAAACTTTTATTTTTATAACCTGACAAGATGGTGTGATCACCGAAACTAGTAGTTACGTCACAATTTGTATTCTTGTTTTTTAATATTTTATTAATTTCAAAGGGTACTAAAATTCTATTTTATAAACACAAGAAAGTAGCCATGAATTCATACATTTCAAAAAATATGGAACTATCAAGTGTTGTCTTTCAATTAGTTATGTTTTTTCTCGTTCAGAGAAAAAATTCGTAGTCTTTTCAACACCATTATCTATTCCCGATTGTTGGGCATTGCTTTCATTTTTATCGATATTTTCAAGAATATTAAATAATCAATAGTTTGATAGATCAATGGAACATTTATATTTTCAACTGATATACCGCTAACACTAATTAGTGAGAATGTTAATGAATTCATGTATGGGATTTAAATCAATAACGCACTGAATTGATTTTTCAAATAATGAGAAGACAAATGTGTTTTTCATATTCATCCAAAAGCTTTTACTTACAATTTCACGAACAATCTTTCCACATGATCCACATTTTGTTAAAACTCTCAGAAACAAAATTATTATTTTGATGTACCTTTTCTAAAAGCTTTCACTGGTCTCTGATAATAACAAGAGAGGGAAACCATATTGTTATTGCTCTGGTGGAGATGAAAAAAACGCGAGAAGATGAAACTCTCCGTTAATGGCTGTTGGAGAGCGGCTTGATGGATGAAGCCAGATTATAAGTGACGTCAGATAAATAGCGCTAATGATCTGGTCTTACACGGAGAGAAGGATCTTGGCAGAGCTGTACAAGAGAAGACTGACATCGGGCTTTTTCAACATCTGCTAATTTCTTGATTAATTGGCTTTGTTGATTGGAGTGAGTTCTATGAGCTATGGCAAAGGCACAAGCTTAATCTCACGAAGGCTGATGCTCCTCCACATTGGAGAGCTAGATGGAGATCAAAAGTTCATGAAAACTGTATATAACTATGTCAAAAACCTTAAAACCCTGTCAACAATGTCGGTTTTAGGTTCAACTTTCTCAGGTATAGGAAAAGTCTACAGTTTCAAATTTCCCAAAATATTCTCCCGAAGACTTCTGCTACTGCAGACATTGACAACAGGGTTAACAGCTAGATGGAAATTCGATGAGAACTACTACCCAAAAGTTGCCAGCCCGGGAATCGAACCCGGTACCTCCCAATTGCTAGTCAGGAATGCTAACCCTTACACCAAACTGACAATCTCTGGATAGCAGCGCTCATTTTATACGAAGCCATAGCTGCCAACCAGTTATAGATGGAATTAAATAGAGAATGCATTTATTCAAATGCTAATTAATATATAACTATTATTTAACGAAAATCCTAAATAAATGCTGCAAATCAGCATTCCTGACTATCAATTGGGAGGTACCGGGTTCGATTCCCGGGCTGGCAACTAATTTTTGGATAGTAGTTCTCATCGAATTTCCATCTATCTGTTAACCCTGTTGTCAATGTCTGCAGTAGCAGAAGTCTTCGGGGTGATTTGCAGCATTTATTTAGGATTTTCGTTAAATAATAGTTATATATTAATTCGCATTTGAATAAATGCATTCTCTATTTAATTCCATTTATATTCTCCCGAGTTTTTAGTGAGATCTATAATTTTAAACTTCTTAGAATATTCTCCTGATTTTTTAAGAGAAGTAGCTCTAAATAGATCACTGTATTACTGGAGATTGCTTAAAATAGCACTGAAAACTATGTAAGATATTGTTGAACACTTCAGATGGAAATTTTTTTTTGTAATTGGAAATCTCAGTGTTGATATCTCAATTTTTTTAATTGACATCACAGAAGAGCTCAAGATTTATCACTTCACACCTTAACAGTACACTGCATTTGACATACAGTCAAACAATTTGAGTAGTTATTGATGAAAATGTTAAGTGAATCCGCTATTGTAATGATGAACATCAAAAATAGAAATACTGATGGAAACATTACTGAAGAAATAAATATATTTCTGCTTAAAATAAGTAGTCATGACGTTAACTTTACTAATGGAAGGGATTCTGATGAGATATTGATGCTGATATTGCATTAATTGATTCAGAAAAAACAGTCTTGATTAACTGCAGCATAGTAATTTCCATATCTAAGAACGATCATTTTCTTCACCAGTGTTCTCTCGTTTCTAGATGGCAGATGAAGTAAGTGCCAGGCACTTCGCCGAATTGATTGAATTTGGCGTCTCCTCTCGGGTTGTCGGCCTCCAAGCAAATCAAGTAAGGTCAGGCTCAGGGTGCCGGGTTCCTTCTTATTACCGACCACTTTGGGCACACTGGATCGCTCTCAATTCTCACTCCAGCATAATAATTCACTCCACTATCACTTCCTGGGCGTCTCGAGATGGGTTATATTATAAGCTCTTTGGGTGGTGGCAGTCATTCGGATCCCAATCCCATTTCCTCTCTGAATTTGATAAGCTTTCAAGTATACCTTCCTCACCTCCCCAGTAATTTCTTGCATACTTCTTGGTGAGAATGGACTTCCCAATTTGAGTATTATGCAATAGGAAATAAGTTTCGGAAACTAAGATATATTTTATCTACGAACATGTTATAATTTAAACATAAGAACATCACAATCAATCCGATAACAGAGATTTTTTGCAATGGATTTCCAAAAATATACTCTAATGTGAACATTATGCAACAGCTTCTTCTGTCGACGTCTACTACGACGGTATCCGATATGCTGGTGGCATCAACATTAAAACACGGTTTCTGATGCCAGCATAAGGTTTCAGTTTGTAATGTTTTCACAAAATCAAGTATCCAGTTTGACAAGTTTTCAGCACTTAAAGTTTTCAGTTTATCAAGTTATCAGTACGTTATGTTCTCAGTTTTCAATTCTTTGCGTTTTCAGCTTGTCTTGTATTCAGTATTTTAAGTTTACTATCCACTCGAGTAGCTTTTCACCTATTTCAATATTTTCACCATATATGCTAGTTGGTTGATTTCTAACCTTACAACAAGTCAGTAATGTAATACTTTGCCAAAATAGTCGTAAATAAAATAGTATTTACAATAGTTTTATATGGTCTTTAAATCACTCGCGAGGCTCGCTCACTTGTGTCTTTATCTAACTCGTGCTATAAGCCTCACTGTTGAATAGACTACTATTTCCATACTGTCATCCACTGAAGAGTGGTTAATAATAATGGATCCCTTAGTTGAATTTGATAATTATGAACAGAAAATAAGTTTATACTAGCATAAACTTACTTATACTTTCTCATACTGCCATCCATTTATGTAAACAATATTGATACCTAGTTGGGAGAATATGATGTTAATAGTGGTATAGAATAAAAGTGTATAACTTGAGTCAAATCTTCTCTTTATTGAGACTATCAATATCCAAGGGCAACTAGAACTACAATGATAAATTAAATCACTTTGAGGAGTTTGGCGATATACAAAAACTTCCAGAAAAGAATATTAAAGTAAATCAAGTTTCTTTGAAAATGGTCAATTACTCACATGATTCCATTGATAAGATACGTGCCTCCCAATACTAACCTAGAAAAAGATGAATAGAAGTTTCATATAAAATAAGATAGAATGAAGTTGCAGGAGGCTCAATCAAGCTCTTGCAGTCAATAGATGTTTACTTCTCACAATAATAGAAAAAAAGTGTTCGTTTTAACGAAGAAGATGAAAAATAATCGTATTGTGATCATTCTAACATGACAATCAATGATGAAAAACTCCAATCTCATCATGGAAATAATATAATTATCATTGTACAAAATAATGTTCTTTAAATAATGAGATAAGTGCAAAATCAGTTAGAGTTAGAAATATCAAGTTTCAGGTTATTTCTGACGTTTGATATGATTATCTGTGCTCTTAACCCTTATGTAGAGTGATCAGTGCTTCAAGAATCATTGTATTTGAAAATTCGTCAGGAAATCACTATGTGTTCTTTTATGACGTAGCCTAGATATTTTCCTTCGAGTGCTGTGAATTTTAGATTTCTGCCACCATTGAAAATTGAATAGTAATTTATTTATTCATTCCTTAACATATCGGCTTTTGTTTTTGCTTCCTTCTATACATCTAGGAATAGCTCTTATAGCTATCAAATAAAAATATTTATATATCTTGCTTGAAAAGTAACAAAAGATCTATATCAAAGCTAAAACCAGAATTTCTCAAAAAAAACTCTCATAGGGATAATGGGAAACAGTTTATGAACTTCTCCACTTTTAATCCTAAAAATTACTGAATTGCAATTCAATCAAATTTTTAATCTCTGGAGCTTGTGGCTGGATAGCTCTATACGTACAGATAATATAACTAAACTCAGTTTATAACACATTTCATTTCCACAACTCGCATGCTATTTTCAGTGAACCAGACAGCAAATAAAGTTCACAAAGTTAGCAAGTTGTAAATCAAAGTAGCAAGATCGATCCTGTTGTTATTCAATCCATTAGGTTTGTAGTCAAACTTTTCAGTCTCATTGGAAGTAGGAACGGACACAACAAAGTCCGGAGTGCAAATCAAAGTATTTAGGTCAGACCTTGGCAAATCTGAGATTGCCACCCATAAACATGGTGTATCAAGATACTTTTTACTGTCGATTCTCAAGAGCTCCAATCAACCTAATACATGAGTAATGTTCACTATAGTTTCTCAGAGTGAGTTGATACGGTAAGTAAGTCTAATAAAAGTGTTCATAAAACTTCTCAGAGCGGTAAAAATAATCCTACTGCAGCTATTAAATTGATGTCGTCGATAGGCTTATAGCGTTCAAGTCACAGACACAGAGCCGCTTTGCGAGTGTATAAAAGATTTTATTAGAAACATTTCACGCGATTCTGGTGAGTGAATTGTCTTAGGAATCATGGTGAAATGAAAAATATACACTTGACGACTGAAAGTGGGCCAGTAACTTTCGAATGCTCAGTGATATACAAGAACAGAATTTAATGAATTTCTCCAATATTGCGAGGGGAAAATACATCATCCAGCACCGCAAACCTATTATGCTATCAACGAATTTATCTATTTTCTTATGAAATATCATAACTTTGTATAAAGTGTATAGAACCGGAGAGTTCTAAAGTTGTTGACTGAAGTTTATAGGTGTTGAAATAAAGTTAAGTTGATGGGTGTTTGTGAAAAATTATCCACTAATTGAGTAGCTTCAACTGTATTATTCTCAAATTTCAAAACCTTTTCACTCCAGCTAGATGCTTTAGTCTGGTTTTGTTAGAAGAGATAGCTATAAACTGAAAAATCGATTCCCGCCCCAATAAAACTAAATTCCGAAATCTTGGGATCACCAATCGTTTATAAAATTGAAAGTAAATTAGAATTACCTCTGAGAACTCAATATGCGATGATTTCCTGTTAACTAGAATGACAGTGTACAGTATACACTCCAAAATTTTTAATCGCTATGATTGAACTCTATATTTTCTCTTGTTATTTACAAGGGACTCGAGTTTCATGATATTCTGTTTAAGGTTGGAATTTGAGTTCTATAATCGCGTCTATTCAATTGTTTTGAATTTCACATATTTTACTTTTTCAGTTCAACTCATTCAAAAGCAGATTTGCTATCTCATTGAAAGAACAGTTTCCAATGTTTCCTGTTTCAGGAGCCTGTTTCCTGTTTCAGTTTATAGAGCATTGTCAATTAACAATGAACATTCACACTAGAAACAATTTTAGACGACCAATAATTTTATAACAGTCTTCTGATAGCATTTCGTCACCGGAAGAATAAAGTTCTGTTGGTAGAGTGAATCCACAGGGGAGCGCTCATCAAAGGCGCTGAATAGAAGGTAAGTGAAAGTGCTGACTCATGTAATTCTCCCCAAATGATTCCTTAACAGGAAGATGGAGCTCGGCAGAAGTTGTTCCTGAGACGAAAATTTGAGAGTGGTGGACAGAGTTACAAGGAAGAGATAGAATTTTCAGGTGGTAAAATCTACAGAGGCAGAATGAAAGAGGAGAGATGGACAGAAAAGGAGAAATACATGAAAAGGAGAGATGAAAGAGAGTGAGGAGAGTGTCTTGGAAATTGGTGTGGATGTGTCAGAGGTCCTGAGATTCACTCAGCACACTCACAAAGGGTGGATTGATGAGCTTTAAGCGCTAACAATTTTGAATTGTCTCTTCCATTCGATAATAGTAGTCCATCAAAAATTCTTGTTACCCTAACACAGAAGCTGTGAATCCTTGATAATTTATGATGGAGGATCAATTTTAAAATAATAGATTTGAATAATAATTCATAATCCAAGATTGTGAGTCGTGTTTCGTGTTTATTTTTTTGATATTATTCATATTTTCTGAAATATTTAAACTGCTATTCAACTCCAGGTTTGCTCTGTGGAGAGTGTCCAGTTACAAGGAATTCAAGAGCCTCTAGAAATAAATAGAAATGATTTTTTATTTCTGTTTGATGGTAGAGGACGGAAGTCTCTGATAAAAACGATGTGTAAAAACTCACCATTAACTACTAGAATGCTGAGTTTCACCAATGTACTTCATCAATTAAATCTCTGCTAAAAATTCTACGTTTTATAGAAATAATATTCTAAATTTGATTAAATCCGTAATCAGTATGATCTGTTGATTAAAGTATAGGAAGAGGGAGCTTCTAAAGAATAAGGATGTGCGATCAATTATGTTGCAAGTGTTAAGAACATTAACCTATCAGCAGAAATCAAGAGCTGCATGGAATGAGCAAAAAGTCGCAAATTGTTGATTAAAAAAGTAGTTGTTTTAGATGGATGGATCTAGATGAGGAAATAAACTACTGAGGAGCCGCTATAGAAGAGTTAGCAGATACGCAATTGGAGAAAGAAAGAATAGAATAGCTGACTTTATTTTTACCTAGGTGAAAGGTGAGAGCTTCAAGAAAAAGCGTTAGTTTGAAAATTCAGAGAATGATTTTGGGAAATTAAGCATCAGGTAGAAGGACTGAGAATTCTGATTTTCCTGGAATGTTCAAAAGTATTTTTGTAGAAACATATTATACAGGAGCGTCAAGATGTAAGTGAATGAGAAAATTTGAAGCAAAAACACTGACTTTCCTCGTGAAAATTCAAGCATATCATCAACTAGAGAGCAGAAATGATCACACTGGGTTTTTCTTCACTTTTTTCACAAATTTTTAGTAATCAGCTCATTAAACTAATTATGAGATTCCTCTACCAAATATTTTTCTTCATCATTCTACCTGTAATAAAATCAGAGTCAACTCATCCAGAATCTTCATCATTAATTCAAGCCTGGAATTATCAACATATTTCGCAAAAAAATGTATGGAAATTGATCTTTTAGTGAGTCCGATTTTTCAGAATAAATTTATAATGTAAGGTAACGTACTGATACATGGAATTCGGAATTTGCAAAGAATGTATGCACTTCAGAGTATTTCAAAGTATTCGAACTTATGAAACCCTCAATATAATGCTCGACTATTGTCGAATGGAATCTTTACTGAACGGCATGTTTATAAGAAGACTCGGAACTATGCTCTGCACCCCACGAACATTCCTTGCTTATTATATTGTTGGAAAACAGAGCTGTAGTTTCCTTTGTTTGTTAGCGTAAAACAGCTTCCGACTCAACAATAGGAATATGAGCGTAGCGTGGAGTTCCAGTCCACGGTTGCTGCATTCAACAAAGAAAACAATCTTTTCTCTACACGTTACAACGGCTACTCGCGCACAGAAATGCTTTGCTTCCCTCAAAACTGCAACTGAAAGTTGCCAGGGATTGAATCACTCATAAAATACGTCGTGAAGAAAATTATTCTTGGTAGAGAAATAGGAGCATCTATGGAGAAATAAAGATAATGGAACTCTGCTTTAGACTTATTACAACTTCACAGATATTTTCCACGAAACGTTAAAACTTTGTTCAACTCCATATGGATTTGATCTGTTACAATTGACGACTGGGTAAAGGCGTCGAATTATTAATGGTTGATTATTGATCCATCATCAAAAAGAAAACTGAAAAGACAGCATGATTTACTTCAATGTTGTTTTTCATCACGAACTGCTTATTATTGGATCACTTTTTGCTATTTATTTATTTATATTTTTTACAAAGAAACACTGATTAGGAGAGAAAAACTAAGGAAACTCCTTGTATTATTTCTCTCCCAAATTTAGATAACATTTTAAAAGTCCAAAATAGAGTTATGATTTCACTTTACTAAAATTTAGTCCATTTTCACTCAAAAACAACGAAAACTAAGATTTTTGACGGTTGAAAACAGAATAAAAAACAAAAATATCACACTCAAATCACCATTAATTGGAAAATTTTTGAGTAATTTTTTATCAAATTACTGAATTACAAAAATTAAGCATACATAACAAACCCAATAGACACCATTAACAGCACACTAAAAATACCGTAGCCATCCTATCCTTCTACTATCCTATCCTTTGTCTATGAGTACAACCAAGAAGATGGCGAACCTGCCGAAAGAACTCGTTGTCACTGTGAGTGATTAATTCATTAATTGTAAAAAACTCTAACTGCTAGTCGTTCCTTTCAATAGCAAAACGTGAATATTGACTTCTCTTCCACCACTTATAATTATTCGTTTAAGTCACCTATTTTTTTATCAGAAGAAACACTTATTTTAAGGGTGGATAAGACGTTTCATTTCCTGAAGTGATCGGGATTGGGACATAGACTTCGAACCAGCATCAAAAATCAGATACAACCTTCGACAAAATCTATAAAAGATTAAATAATTATACTGATTAACATTGAAGTTTAGTTATCATGATAATTGTTTGATTGGCAAGTATAGTCAAGTCTTCTGCACAAAATTTGAAACTTCTAAGAATCATAGATTTCAAGAATTGCTCGATATTATTCGAAAATTTGGAGCTAGGCGTTTCGAAGGGCTATAAATGATTGCAACTTCTAATAGCATGCATTGTATATAAGGTTGCAAAAAAACAGGGCTGAAAAGTGCAAAAAGTAAATATCTAAACAATTTTTTTCAAAATTTCTCAAAGACAAAATCTATCTGGCTTCGTTATCAAATAATATAGCATCCCAATGCACAAGTGATTTTATGGCTAGGAGCGCTGTCAGATCAAACCGCTCAAGAGCGATGATAATAATGAATAATACATCCACGTTTCCAACACAGGAGACTGGATGCTTGGAGCTTCATAGCAGTTAGCGGTAGAACAATAATGATGACGATGAATATGAGCTTGTCTTTGTGGATGAATGGCATCCAAGCGACGTCTATTCAGGAAACGCAGCTCGACATGTCTTCCCGCTCAAGATGGAGCTTAGTCAATAGCGCCATATTTCATTGACTTTGAATTGTCAAATCTCGCGCAGGAAGTTTTGCCGCATCCTAAGCATTCCCTTTTCGCTCAGCTATCTGTCGACCGTTCTCGAAAATTTTAATCACCAACGGTTCTTGACAAAGTGAGGAGGTGGTGAATAAGTGGTAGGAGGAGTAGGAAGAGGTGGATAAGAGGGAGGAGGAGGAGGAGGTGCAAAAGGAGAAAGAGAAGATGGGAAGGAAGCGAGTACACGGCTCACTTCTCTTTCTCCTCGCTCCCTTTCTAGAAACTCTGAATAATATTGCCGCGCAAAGTACGCGCTCAAATCTGTGAGGATTTTGGCGGCAACGAAGAAAGCCCGCGAAAGATTTGCGCGCGAAATCATTAATCCTATTTGAGTTGGTAAACTCTTGTCATAATTCCCGAAGAAGATTACTTTCGGAGACTATTGCAGGTTGTCGGTGAGATGGGATTTCAGAAAGGAGTGAGAGAAAGGGTTGAGCAGAGGGGTGAACAATGTAGGGAGAGGAGAGAAAGGAGTGGAGAAAAAAGAGAATATATACAGAGGACATGTTGTCAAGAAAAATAATGTGAGAAAGATCAATATGAAGAAAATAAAAGTAGAAAATGAAAAATATAAAAGTGAGAGACATTTATCGAATCTAAAAGAGAAGCAATGCAAAAGTGAACAGTAATCATTGAACGACTGAACAACAAAAGTATGAGTAATATCAATTAGTGGAAAAAGAAATATTGAGAGGAAAATGATAGGGGAAGTTAGCAATGAAAATCTTGGTCTCACAGATAAACAGGAGCAGGGCAAGACAAAGAGATTACTAAGAATGAGGGTTGATCATTGACAGTAGAAAGGCGAGAGGAAATAAAGAAATTATGAGAGACATTGGAAGGAAAAATATCGATAAGGAGAAAGGAAGTGAGTAGAGATGAAAATAGGTGGAAACGTAAAGGCGGAGATAGATATAGAGAAGATGGGGGATGAGAGAGCGGAAAGAGGTAAAGTAAAACTTAACAACGACCGAGTAATATCACAAATATTGAGAATAGATGAGAGGTAGAACGGCTGAAATATCGCGTCCTGATATTTATGGCTCCAAGAGGGGAAAGACTTTGAGTACTCGCTTATTTTCACAGATACGTGATTTATTTCTGAGAGCTTTTGAGACAAGAAAATCCTCATCGACGATGTTCATAACTGACTGAACTGTTACTAGCGGTGTTTTCAATTTCCATTTAAGTCCTCTCGACCCAAAGTATTTACACGTGATCACGTGTTTTGATGAGTTATTTGTGGACGTTGATGCTAAGCTGTCTCTGAATCAATTACAATACAGGTATTGAGACAGCTTTGTCTCATGCCCCAGAGTATTATAGATAGTATCATGTCACATCCATGATGTGTTCAGAAACGTGTAAAAGCCTATCAAGTTTAGGTGACGAAAAGTGAAGACATATTTATATCTCACTCAAATTCACTAATAAAGTGGAAGAATACACCATGGTACTACTGTTTCACCTGGTAAAATGTACAATAATTCCATGTCAATTTACATTCTCATCGTCATCTTGATCCACAATCATCATATGGAAATGTACAATTAAATTCCATCAATTAAACACATAAATAATAAGTTTTTAGAAAATATTAAGCGAAATTAGGTATATTTATGCTGAAACTGTGATGTTGCATGTTGGATTTTGACAATCGTGAGCATATCTTGTCGAACATATTCGAAGCTGAAGAACAAGTTTCAATATCAGATGTCATTCAGGTATAGTATGAATAGATAGATCTGAACAGAAAGTAAAGGACACTGACCCAATAATGTATTGTTATTAATCTGTTTCAGATCCAGTAGATTGCCATCCAAGGACCTATCCAATTGTATTATTTTAATAAATTATGATAATAATGGAACTATTTTCCTTAGTAGCTGCAGGGGATAATTATATGAACTATTTTCTCTGGAGCTGAAATTTTCGGAAACTATTGCACTTTGCGTGACTCTGAAACTAGTTCAATTCAATGCATAAATGAACCAATTTACATAGGGAAGCAATATTTAGTCGAACAGCGCTTAGTTCAGAAAAAAATCGATCTTTGAGAGGTGTATAATAAGCTAATTGACATTATAATAGAGTTCCTGATCTTCACTGTTAGACAGATTAAAATCTAATATCACTCTATAATGAGATCTAATCGAATACATCAGTCTCCCGAAGTAATTATTTCTATCACGACTCTATTGAACAATTAATTGAAACGAGTCATTGAAATTACTGCATAGATCAATACCGCACATTTTCCAGTTCCCCAATTCCAACCAGAAACCAATCCAAACTTGGCTGGTTCAGGAACCAATCCTGAAAACTAATTATTGCCAAGTTGAGCCCTCTCTTGGGGACCCATTTGAACTTCACTGAATCGACATTCACACGGCAAGCCGAATTCAAGTATCATAAATCAACAATTTGTGACACACTCACGACACATTCCGAGGAGTAAACTTCGTTAATGATGTCTGCAAGTTGTATCAATCCCTCCGTTACGTCTCCTCAGGAACGGCAGTGCATTTAATTCAAATTCCTGGGGGGCGCACTTGAAATGTACTGCGTTTAGTACGCCTGTTTTAACCTAAACAGGAATAAGGTGCGGCAACACTTGACGAGTTCATATAAGGTGGGTTCACAGGTCTCCATCATTTCCTCTCGCACTCTACAACACCCCAACATATATACCTCTCTCAGCCTCTCCCATGTGACATGCCATTAACACAACACAAAGCTGGAGACTGAATTCTCAAGGCGAGTTCCAGTTTCGAGTGTGTTTCGTTGACATTGCTCTCTTCATTTCCTTCCTTCCTCTCTGCAGAACTGAACGCAAACTTGCTCCCTGTCTAATAGCTGGCTCATGTTGGAAACTTTTCTCTGTGCTGAAACGCGGGAAATTTAAATTCAGCTGGCCTCCTATGTCTTGAAACGACGTTAGTGCAGTGTGCGCATTGTTGGGGTAACAGTCGTTTAATGTGAGTCCCAAGTGGATTATTTTGTACCAGTATGTCGGTGACGGTGCCATGTGAACTTTACATCATTCATGAGTGCACCTTCCAAGGAACCCACACTTTTTTTCCAAGTTATAGAATTTTTTCCTAGTCAACTGCGTAAGACCTTTTTTTAATTGATATTCACGGGTTGGCAGATTTGACTCCTAGTGGATTCGGATGTAATTAATATCAAGTTCCTAGCTAGTAGTTCCAAAAGTGGAATGATAGTAGATGAAAATTCAATCTGAAATCCAACATGTATTAAATTATTGCTATGTTGTAATTCCAGTAGAGAAATTAAATTACTCTGCCGTAGATATGGAGTATACCATATATGGATCGTATATGTCGTTTATGGATCAGTGTTATAGAAATAGTGAATGTCAAATATGTTCAGTCTAATAACAAAATATCTGTCAATTCAAAAACAATTATTTTGCTTCCAAAATATAGGACATTCTACATTCCGCTATTTTAAATCATTGTTTTACATTTTGAATAAATTATTTACATTCATTACAGAACACATCAATAATTTTTTAGAAAATATTAAGCGAAATTAGGTATATTTATGCTGAAACTGTGATGTTGCATGTTGGATTTTGACAATCGTGAGCATATCTTGTCGAACATATTCGAAGCTGAAGAACAAGTTTCAATATCAGATGTCATTCAGGTATAGTATGAATAGATAGATCTGAACAGAAAGTAAAGGACACTGACCCAATAATGTATTGTTATTAATCTGTTTCAGATCCAGTAAATTGCCATCCAAGGACCTATCCAATTGTATTATTTTAATAAATTATGATAATAATGGAACTATTTTTCTTAGTAGCTGCAGGGGATAATTATATGAACTATTTTCTCTGGAGCTGAAATTTTCGGAAACTATTGCACTTTGCGTGACTCTGAAACTAGTTCAATTCAATGCATAAATGAACCAATTTACATAGGGAAGCAATATTTAGTCGAACAGCGCTTAGTTCAGAAAAAAATCGATCTTTGAGAGGTGTATAATAAGCTAATTGACATTATAATAGAGTTCCTGATCTTCACTGTTAGACAGATTAAAATCTAATATCACTCTATAATGAGATCTAATCGAATACATCAGTCTCCCGAAGTAATTATTTCTATCACGACTCTATTGAACAATTAATTGAAACGAGTCATTGAAATTACTGCATAGATCAATACCGCACATTTTCCAGTTCCCCAATTCCAACCAGAAACCAATCCAAACTTGGCTGGTTCAGGAACCAATCCTGAAAACTAATTATTGCCAAGTTGAGCCCTCTCTTGGGGACCCATTTGAACTTCACTGAATCGACATTCACACGGCAAGCCGAATTCAAGTATCATAAATCAACAATTTGTGACACACTCACGACACATTCCGAGGAGTAAACTTCGTTAATGATGTCTGCAAGTTGTATCAATCCCTCCGTTACGTCTCCTCAGGAACGGCAGTGCATTTAATTCAAATTCCTGGGGGGCGCACTTGAAATGTACTGCGTTTAGTACGCCTGTTTTAACCTAAACAGGAATAAGGTGCGGCAACACTTGACGAGTTCATATAAGGTGGGTTCACAGGTCTCCATCATTTCCTCTCGCACTCTACAACACCCAACATATATACCTCTCTCAGCCTCTCCCATGTGACATGCCATTAACACAACACAAAGCTGGAGACTGAATTCTCAAGGCGAGTTCCAGTTTCGAGTGTGTTTCGTTGACATTGCTCTCTTCATTTCCTTCCTTCCTCTCTGCAGAACTGAACGCAAACTTGCTCCCTGTCTAATAGCTGGCTCATGTTGGAAACTTTTCTCTGTGCTGAAACGCGGGAAATTTAAATTCAGCTGGCCTCCTATGTCTTGAAACGACGTTAGTGCAGTGTGCGCATTGTTGGGGTAACAGTCGTTTAATGTGAGTCCCAAGTGGATTATTTTGTACCAGTATGTCGGTGACGGTGCCATGTGAACTTTACATCATTCATGAGTGCACCTTCCAAGGAACCCACACTTTTTTTCCAAGTTATAGAATTTTTCCTAGTCAACTGCGTAAGACCTTTTTTTAATTGATATTCACGGGTTGGCAGATTTGACTCCTAGTGGATTCGGATGTAATTAATATCAAGTTCCTAGCTAGTAGTTCCAAAAGTGGAATGATAGTAGATGAAAATTCAATCTGAAATCCAACATGTATTAAATTATTGCTATGTTGTAATTCCAGTAGAGAAATTAAATTACTCTGCCGTAGATATGGAGTATACCATATATGGATCGTATATGTCGTTTATGGATCAGTGTTATAGAAATAGTGAATGTCAAATATGTTCAGTCTAATAACAAAATATCTGTCAATTCAAAAACAATTATTTTGCTTCCAAAATATAGGACATTCTACATTCCGCTATTTTAAATCATTGTTTTACATTTTGAATAAATTATTTACATTCATTACAGAACACATCAATAATTTCTTACAAATTCTTCCACCAAGAAATAATATATTTCCCAATATTGATTCTCCACAAACAATTATACAAATCCAGCATGGTGTGTTGGATTCAATCAAGTCACATACATTCATTAAAGAATACTTCGATATTTCCTTATTCTCATAATTGAATACCTACAAATTGCACCTTCAAGAAATCATATTTGACCATAGTATCTGTGGTATTTCTAATCAGAATCTGAAATTTGTAGTTCACTGGAGGCATTTGAAGATTCCGGCTATCTCCACAATTGTGCACATGCACACGCTGATCGGGATGCTTGAAATTCTCAACTGGAAACGCAGAGTTGTATTCGACTGAATCGATTTTGCACAAACGGCCCCAGGTGATTCGCACACGCCGCGCGAATACTCTCTTGACAGTTCGAATTGTTCCCAACAATTTACCAAGAGCAACACTGTTCATAGAATGTTGGCAGTAATCCACATGCACGCACACATGAGAGAGCTCAACAGCGATGTCGTATTTGCGGTTGTCAAATATTTTACACCAACCACCAGCTGGGGATTCCAGGCAGCCAGTATCTCCTACTCCGGCAACAAAGAGTTCTGTTCACTGTGTTTTTCTGAGAAGCTGGTTTTATGAAGTGGTAGACTGAATAATTTATAGTTGCTATTGCATTATAAAAAGTTGTCACCACAAAGGACAGCAAATTGTCTGTCTCTCTAACATTTTTTCGTAGTATGCAGAAGGTTGAATTTCCTTCCAACCTTCATGAGAGATAAAAGGGGACTTTTTCTTTGGAGGATGGAAAAATGAAAATGGTATTAAACCCATTTCATAATATACTTTCTATATATACAATTTATATATACACAAAGGGTGCAAATTTCAAACAGAATTTCTATATTTCGATTGTTTTTATGTGATCAATTACAATTCGAAGCAATTTTGGACATTTGTAATGGTGAAGATGATTTTGAAAATGGTTTTTTTTCTGTAAAAATTGAAAGTTGAGTTTTAACCTTCTTTGACCTCAAAATTGTTCCAGCAATCAGATTTTTAACTTAATCATGTGTAACGCTAGTTCGCCTCCATGGTGCACATTGGGTAACGCTAAATGGACTAGCAAATAATGGCGGTCTGACAAACTTATGTTCTCCTGACCGAAAACTACACAACATCTCAAAGAATTTGGAAATATACAGTGTATATCTAGGCATTTGAGACTCATGTATATTGGTTGTGTATCCGCCATACGCCAAGTATATATATATATATATATATATATATATATATATATATATATATATATATATATATATATATATATAAACAGGATACACACGACACGGATAGATTAAAAACACTTAAAAACTTACATTTAGTTTACATGTACATTTACATGTAAGTTTTTAATCTATCCGTGTCGTGTGTATCCTGTTTATATTCATATTATAAAACTTTAAAGTGTTTTCTGTTAAGTGGTACAAATATATATATATATATATATATATATATATATATATATATATATATATATATATATATAAATTTATACATACACACACATATATATATATATATTATATATATATATATATATATATATATATATATATATAATACAGTATATACAGGGTGATTCACGAGGATATGCGGTAACTTTGAGAGCTCATTCAATATGTAAAAATAATGAAAAAAACTTATATAAACATAGGTCCGGAAATGTTTCGTTAGCGAGTTATACAGGGTTAAAGATTTCGCCTGGATTTCAGTTCCGCTGAGTAAATGAAGACTCTCTGAAATTCTGGGAAGTTAAATTTAGGGGCAAATGCCATTGTTTCTTATGGTTTTTTACCTGAAAAATTGATTAGAACAGGTCCCAGAACTGTAAGATGAGTAGTTTTTGAGTAATCCAGTGTAAAATGCAAAAACATTGAGTAAAAAAACACAATTTTTACATTTGGCCAGCAATCGCTTTGTTATTTTACCAATAAACTGATCAAATTTCAGAACAAAACTTGTAGAAAATTTAATTCTAAACAAAACGGTATGATTAAAGTATACAGAAAGTGAACAGATAATCGATTAAAGGAAGTTTTATTGAAAACTGTAATGTAAAGTTATGCAATAAAATTACAGTAAATGCTCAAAAATGTTGCCATTAACTTCAATGCATCTTTCTGCTCGTTTAAGAATTGCTCTTGTTGCTTTTCGTAGTTCTACGGGGCTCTCCTTTAACTGCACAAAGGCTTCATTAATTCGATCAAGTAACGCCTCACGGGAATTTACTTTGACCTCGTAAACATGATCTTTCATCCATCCCCATATGCAGAAGTCCAATGGCGTATGATCTGGTGACCTTGGTGGCCAGTGTATAGGACCACCACGACCGATCCATTTATTTGGGAACTGATGATTTAGATAGGTGGAAACATCATTTGAAAAATGTGGCGGTGCGCCATCATGCTGGAAGTACATCTTGCGTCGCGTTGCAAGAGGAACATCTTCCAGCAATGTCGGTAATTCTTCTTGAAGAAACTGTAAGTACGCCTGACCTGTTAAGCGCTCTAGAAAAATAAACGGTCCAATTAGCTTATCATCAATAACACCACACCATACATTAATGTTAATACGGTATTGAAAGTTACGTTCAATTGTTGCATGAGGGTTCTCTTCTGCCCATGAATGTTGGTTTCGTAAATTGTTGATACCATCACGAGTGAACTGTGACTCATCGGTAAATAAAATGTACTTGAAGAGTTGACGATGATTGACTAACCAATTGCAGTACTCCAAGCGATGTTCATTGTCTCCTGGTTGTAAATGCTGTACTTTTTGTTTATGGTAGGGATAAAGGTTGTTCTTATTAAGTGTTCTCCAAACTTTACTTTGCGAAACCCTAAACCGCTTTGAAATACGTCTTGTACTAATACCTGGACTACGTTCAACAGCAGCAATAATGTTTTCTTCTACATTAACATCATGTTGGCGAGGGCGGTCAGACTGGATCTTTACGCTTGGAAGTGATCCTGTTTCCCGTAACGTACGAAATGTAGAAATAATGGTTCTAGCATTTGGAATTCTACGATAAGGGTAACGTTGTCTGTATTCTTCCACAGCGATTGTAGCATTGCCTTCACATACACCGTAAATAAACACCATATCGGCGTATTCTTCAGTTGAAAATAAGTATGGCATTACTACTCCAAAAATTTAATAATTACTATGGACAAAACAATGCTAACACGGACTAAAATTCAATACGACGAACAGAACAATATATAATGTATATATAATGATACAGTTTGCATCAATTGTTGTTGATGTTGTTAGCGTATGGCTTGGATTGTGGAAAGTTCCACTTTTTTGACATAACAATCTCCCATGATGGAAAACTGTGATAGTTATTCTTGATTTTCACATAAATTCTATTTTCAAAAAGTTTCTTCTGATTTTAGATCATCAATTTATTAAGAGAGAGACGGAAAGATAGAAAAATAGCTGCACATCACAAATGTAGTTTTCTCAACACATAATACCAAAAAAAAAACATTTCGTTTTTTCATTTAAGAGCTTGAAATTCATACTATAGTCATACTTAGGATGTAGTGAACTCCCCGATGCAAAAATCTTCTAAAAAAAATTGAAGTCAAGAGGAACAGGGAATAAAATCATGAGAAGGAGTTGATTTGAAATTAGTGAAGAATGATAGAACGGAAAGTGAGAAGAGTTGGAGATGAGTGTAAGAAATATCAGAGAGCCGGTAGGATTGGAGCAATAAATATGTATTTTGGATGGATATGAATGTAAGTGAGAAATGTAAATATACACGTCAATGTGAACTGCATTCTTTCGCCAGTAATTTCATGTCAGTAATATCATAGAGAAACAAAAGCATAAGTTACGCTATTGTTTCTCTATGGTAATATAGTGGAGAAAGTTGATCGTTGTTTTCTAGCCAGTATAATTTCATGTTCATACTTCAAAAGTAAAAGATCACTTCACTTATATGGGCTACTCTATTCAAATTAATAAAAACAATATAAAACTTGTAGTACCCTTTTTATTTGAAAACTTTAAAACATTTCAAAGACTTTTTTCGACCTACTTCGGCCATTTTCAAGGTTTAAATAAAAAGGGTACTACAAGTTTTATATTGTCTCTATTAATTCAAAAGTTAGTAAGGAATTGAGAAGTCCCTCATAATCACTAAAACTACACGCGGTCAATTTTTCTTGTTTCTACTACAATAATGCCCAAAAGTCACTTGAGGTGAGCTTGTCACTTGCCATATATCCTGAAGAACACTCACAAGAACCTTGACATGGTGGCATTGTCCCGGAATTCACTTTATTGGATTCCAATTTGTGTCAGCTCCACCTTACGCGACTGTCATTCCGTGCTCATGCAAGTTATATTGTGGAAACATGACAGGACATTAATAATATAAGAGGGATAGTGGTGGCATAGACAAAATTCGCCTATCGTTATCACACAGTAGGAGCAGGGAGAGATTGTCACGTCTCCAATATCGTTAACCCAGTCCCTTGTCATACTATACAACGTATCTCTCCCGCTGGGTCTCTTATCCTGCGCCGTATTTTACTGCTCTCCACTTTTACGACTGTGCAACTGTTTTTCTAGCTTTAAAAAGCACAGAGAATAATAGAAAACACTATAGACCAAGCATGTTACGGTTTTCATAACCCATATAATCCTCCTGTAGTAAAATGGAATTTTAAAAAGCTTTTAAAACTCACATGGCAGCTTTGTCTTGATGGAAAATTTAAGTCTTTATTTAGAATAACTTTACCTATTAAGGTGATGAATTAAAAATATTTATCAATTCCACATGCTACTTTTTCAAGTGGTTGACTTGTCAACAATCAGTGATCGGTGAGTATAGAAGCATAGTATAGTCTTAGTAGTGTACTTTATACTCACCAACAACTGACAGTCCAGTCAAACCAGGAAAACCCCACAATTTCGGACTTTTTACAGTTTACTCATTTTATCTCGTAAACCTTGAGTTTCTTGAGAAAAATCATTCACGACAAAATTGAAGAGAATAACATTTTCAATTAATTGAGTGGTCGCGCAGGATTCTACCATTTTTTGTTCCGGAGCTACGAATTTTCAAAAAAGGGGTATTTTTCAAGGGTTTTCAAAATTATGCAAACCTACCACTTCTACCACTCCTATTTTTCTAGTATGGATAAAAAACCACACATCACGTGAAATAACAATTCATTATGAACAGGATTCCGTAGGAATTTTCGGATTTAGTAGTGGTGGAAGGGGGAATACTCCTAAAAATAGAAAATCATGTCCTACAGCAAAAATACAAATTTTTCATTATAATACCTTTTCAAGGCCTTCCTAACAAAAAAATACATATTTCGGCTGAAATCATCTCACGAGGGTTATTTTCTATGAGATCACCCGTTAAAGACATTTAATTTCAGTATTTCCCAGTGGGGGATGTCATTCCACAACCTATTATTATATTAACCGAACTGGTTTCAATGCTCAAAGCGTAATTATTATAGTCCAATTACGCTTTGAGCATTGAAACCAGTTCGGTTAATATAATAATAGCTTGTGGAACGACAACATCTTGTTTATTCATTAAATTCATACCCTCATAATAAGAAATTCCAAAACATATTTGCGTCTAGTGTAGACCTTCATTTTTTATATTTCGAACGACAAATACGTTTCTTTATTCATTATATATTTATTTTGGAGTTTCCAAATGTTATTTATTTAGCACTAATTTTTCTTTTCACCCTGGAGATAATTTACCCGACAAGACAAAAATTGTCGCAATTTATGAGTTCAATGTGAATTTGTGTTATATTTGTGAATATTTTTTTCCAATTAAAAACTTAAAAAATGAAAACCAAGGAAGTGGAAGTGTAAATTTTCAGTGATAAAAATTTTACACTCACTTAAAGAACCCAATATCTAACCTATGAACTTGAGTAAATAGGAAATATGACATTGATTAATACGGCATGGCAGAGTATCCAAAAGGATCTCTCTGCCGATAAAAGCCATATGAATAGATTTATAAGTTCAACCGTCAGATTGGCAATTTATACTTATTATACGCTCAAATGTAGATGAAATCGATAAATTCATTTAGTTAAATGATATAAAAGGCCCCGACATCGTTATATGCATCGCTACCGACCTGTCAAATTTCCACTGATGCTCTTATGTTAGCCAATTTCAAAAACGGAATCAATAAACTCGTTAAGCCAATCAACAGCTGAAACAACAATTATGCTGTCAGCGATAAAATTTCAATCAATTGGCCAAACTATGGGGTGACAGAGAGAGGGGGAGGAAATGACAAGCAAGTAAACACAAAGGGGATGAAATACGTTTCTCCGACTGCATCAATATATGTACAGTATGCTGAAATTAACGTCAAGTGGACAAATATTTATTAGCGCACGCGGGAACTCGGCATCATCTAATCCAACATGGCGGCTGCGTTATAAATCAAATGATGGCCATGCAAATGTCAGTGGTCCATGTGCTGGCACTTGCATGGTGAATCATTATCGGATTAATTAAAAGTAAACACCCGGCAACGTGTATAAAGTGGGGCATCTGCACTATGCTGAGATGCACTTCAAATTGTCAGCAATTCTCATGAATAGCATCAAACTCCCCTATTCAACCAATGCTGACAATATACAGAGGTATCAGCTGTAGTGAGATCAACTTGAATCTGTCAGTAACCCTCATTAATCACATCCATTCTAGCCATCCAACCAACGCTGACAGAGTATACTGAATCTCACTGCTACAAACCTAGTTGATGCAACGCTGTTTCCATGGCAACGCTTTCAACAGCGGTTGAGTTATTGTTGTTGCTTTGTAGTTGGGAGACGTCTAGTTATAGTTTATTATTGCGTTTGAGTTGTCTAGTTGACCGACTATTAATAATGCCAACTTTGGTCTGGAACTTCAATTTAATAGTGGATCATTATTGAACATGAAATTCAGTTTCAAGTGTGGCAATTTGAGAGGAAATAAAAATAGCTTGGATGATTATAAAAGGGTAGTTTTTGGGTTAAATTTATGTACACTTGGGAAGATCATTTCATATTTCTTATATCAGAAGCCTCTTGATTGGATTTTATTGTAACTCAGGGATCATTCTGATTGAAGGAGGGGATCTGTCAAAGCTGAAGATTAATTTAAAAGATTTTTTGCAATCCACATTTACTTCGGAGCTTCATCAAGTTGAACGTGGCAATGTAAATCCATAAACTTATTCAAACACTCCGATGATTGATATAATCCGCTAGATTACGGGGAAAGTTTAATTCACGATAGATGATTATAAAATACTAAGATTTGGCATAAAAGTGCCTATCTAGGAATCAATATCTATTTTCGTATAATGGATTAAGAAGTTCCAGTTCATTCTTTATGGTATGCTTTTATGCATTCATAAATTTTCATGGAAAATCAAAGATTTAGCAAAGTTCTCTAGAATTATTTGTAACTTTTTAAAATGATCGAGACTTCAAATTAGGAAAACATTGATTTGAGACATTAACTCAGAATTTCTAGAAGAAAGATTACCGAAAAATGAGTGATACGTGTGTTCAATTTTCTAGAATTCAGGTGATAGAAAAATTATTATTGTTCATAGAGGAATATATTTTATTATTATCTGGATTAGAAATTAAGGAGAGATTAGTCAACAAGTTTGAGGATTTTGAAATGATAATGTCCTGACAAAAAACAAAAGACTTGGATAAAGTACATGTTCTATACCCAGGATATAACCAAAGAAAGTGATATCAGAAGAAGGAGAATGAATTTCCCATGAAACACCTCTACAAACATGTAAGTTTCCATATCATTCAGTCAAGCCGAGCAACTTCCATAATTTCTTCTCTCTGACTGAGTTCGATTCAATAGGGAACAACGTTCGTAAATAATAATTTCTGCTGAGAACTTTGATAACAACTTCTCGAGTATCAGTAAAAACAAGTTTGAGGCCCTTATGGCGCGTAGCGCTGAAGCACGGATGCTCAGGCACATTTAATTGAATTCGTCGAGTGTAAACAGAGAAGAATTCAATTTTTGCCACTGTTTACACATTTAAAAATGTACAATGATGGAACAGTTAAAATACTTGGGCTACTGAAAGACTCCCGACATGTCTGTGGAAATTTGAGCCCCTCCAGGTATTTTATCGCGGACTTTTGCAAAACAAAAATTCTTTGAATGTTTTGCTTCGAGGTACTCCCCCATAATTCAATGCCATAAGCAATGTGGGATTCAATCAGTGCATAGTAAACACTTTTTGCTGTTGTTTAAGGCACCCGTTTAACAATATTTCTAAATGAAAAAAGTGACCTACTCAATTTCAATGATATCTTGTTCACATGATCCCCCCAATTAAGCTTGGAATCCATCGACAAACCTAACATATTCACAACAGTACAACTTTCAATGTTCGTTTCACCAAGTGTTATGGTGGGGTGAAAAGGACGATACTTATAATCAAAGCTGATGACATGACTTTTGTTTGAATTTATAGTGAGGTCTCAATCATTAAAAAACTGCACAACCTCATTTGCCATGTTATTTGCCTCAATCTCCAAGTCTATGAGATCTGATCTCTTAAATAGCAATACAATCATCGGCATAGAGAGTAATTTTATCAGTGACAGGAACATTGAATTGAATATCATTTATATATAATATGGAGAGTAATGGGCTTAAAATGGTGCCTTGTGGTACGCCTCGTGTCAATGGTAACTTTGCTGAGTTTACTAACCCATTAGGAGCAGATATACATGTGAACTGGTACCTGTTGCTCATTGTATGATGCTATCAATCTATTCGCCACGCCTCTAATTCCGAGCTTTGATAACTTGCATAAAAGAATATCGATATTGACACTATTAAAGCCTCTTGACAGGTCCAATAGGAGCGCAGTTACATAATCACCAGCATCAATCCCTTTCACAATTGACTCAAAAAAATTTACCGCTGCAGTGATTGTTGACTTTCCCTTCATAAAACCATATTGACAATTGAAAAGCAAATCGAATTTTTACAGATAACTCATAATTCTATCATGAATGAGCCTCTCAAAAACCTTTGACAATGTATTTAAAACTGAAATAGGTCGATAATTATTAATATCCATAACATTACCTTTTTTTAGGTTAGGGATCACTTTGGCTATTTTCAATAAGTCTGGAAATATACCTGTCTTAAACATTGAGTTGATAATGGATACCAATGATTCTGCTATTTCATGACAACATGCCTTAATTACTGACACCGGGATTTTATCTGGGCCCACAGCCTTTTTAGCTTTTAGGTTTTTTATAACTCCCACAACCTCATTGACATTTGTGGGAAAAAGAAAAAGAAATTTTTCAGTAGCAGTGCCCAATCAATTTTTCCGCGATAAATGCATTCAAATCTTCAACTTGGTGCCAACCTAACAAAATCAACTCAACTTAATGCCAACCTGACAAGATTATTAATTTAGTTGCCAGTTAACAACTGTTTCGAAGAGGTACTCTATCTAGATTATAGTTCTATAGTAACATATGATATGGAAATTTCAATTATAATTAAGAGATTGGGAGAAGAAGAATATACATGCTAAAAGACAAACTTTAAACCCTTATAAATAACCCTTAGAGTTAAAATATTGCCAAAAGATTTCTTAGTGCGCCTCTAAAGGGCCAACTGAACATACCTACCAAATTTGAACGTTTTTGGTCCGGTAGATTTTTAGTTCTGCGAGTGAGTGAGTGAATGAGTGAGTCAGTCAGTCAGTCAGTCAGTCAGTGAGTGAGTGCCATTTCGCTTTTATATAGATTAATGAACTGCATTAACCTTTATTTTCAGGGCCCAACCAGTTGTTTCTAATCCTATTACAATTACCACATCTGTTCCTTATTGTATATGAGAGAGGAAAAAATAGTTTTGTAGTGTTATTACAGTATAATCTCTGAACAATCAAACAGACCTCATATTTGGAAGTAAGTCCAAAAATTACAAGACATTGGAATCTAAAGAAAAATGGTCTCACTTAAGCTCCCACCATTTACAAGGAACACTCTGACTGCTATACGGGAAGAGCAAAATCTATTGATCTCATCATTTAAAGTCGTATTGATTCCATTAATATTCATTTCATTTTAAATGAAATATATAAGCGAGAATATATAGAGAATAAAAGAGAGTTTAACAAATCAATGCAGACTAATTAGAGAATTTTAAAATTGTGGAAGAAGTAAGCTAGAGGCAAGTTTTAGCACTTCAGCTATACTGCAGACGATTGGGAATGGTGGATTCAAGCGAAGCTGTTATTGGAAGGTGATTAAGACGAAAGTCAATGTTGGTTCTTGTTGAACTAGCGACAGGATGGAGAGGAGCAATTAGCAAGCAAAGAAGGTCAGTCTGGTAGAATGGGGGATGAAGAAGGAAGAAGAGATGAGCGGATGAAGACAGACAGAGAGGAAATCGAGAAGCTCAGTCTAGTTAATAAGGGGGAAATGGAAAAGATAAGCGAATGAGGGTAGAGAGGAAGGAAACTGGAAAATAGTGTGAGAGTAACAAGAGACATGGAAAGGATGAGAACTGAGCAAACAGCAGAAACTACTGTTTCGTTTTCCTTTTCTTCGTAGTATTCGTGCTTGACCATCCCCTTCCTTCGTTTTCTTTGCTTTCTTTGAGAAAAAATGCTGCCGGCATTTTTCAAGCATCAACAGTCCTCAGGTAGAGTGGAAACGAAACTTGCTCAACATAACTGTGTCATTCAATAACAGAAAGGTTCGGAGTCAAACCTGAAGCTGCTTTCAAGAGAGATGCTTTTAGTACGACAAGAGACCCATGACTCTTACAACCTTATACTCTTACATTGTAAATTTTACAAATTTCTAAAAGAAACTATCCATCAGGTAACAGTAGACATGAAATAATCTAGCAGTAGAAACCTTGTTGTGGAATACATTTTTTTAATTAATTAATTTTCTAGTCCGCAAGAGTATCGCTTCAGAAATTATATCAGAATTTGTAAGTTTGATTAGAGGCAACAATATTAAAATCGGAATCAACATTTTTGGAAAAACTTGCAAAAAACATTTGAATAGGGAATACGAAAAATACCCTCTGTGAATTTATACTGGAAATAAACAACATTTTGATGACTTTGGTATATCTAGCAGAAATATCGGATTTATATATTGAAGATGTATTTATTATAAATACAGTATTTTCAAGGAAGAGGAGAGGGGATCAACGAAGAAGATTTAGTTTGAGAATTTTAAGCGGAGCATTGATTATATCGTGGGGACAAGTTTTTAAAATGTGGTGCTGGAAATTCAAGAAAAGTCAAACCTGATCTTCTCCCAAGAAGAGTATCTAGATAATACTAGATATTTTTGTGTAGCTGAGAACTACTGTCTTTTTCATTCAATACTAGATATAGATAATAGTATATAATAATATTATCCTTGATCTTCTCAATGAAACTGAAGAATCCATCAACTAGTAATAACTTATTCAATTTTTGTAAGCTGAATTTGTAATATTCACATTATAAATAAGGTGATAAATGGAATTATTCTACTCACCTCAAGAAAAGGTTTCAGTGGATTCTAATAATTTTATTTCTGATGACAACTTTGTTATTCGTTTCAGGTTGCTGGTATAAAAATCAACGTCTCAGCATAGAGTTCAAATCCTGAAAAAGATATTTGAAATCAATAAAGTTTGAACTTTTTATTGTAGTTATCCAATAATTCATATTGCACTGTAATGAGTGCTTAATATATACATAAGATTGTAGTAAATATTTATCAAGAATAGTCGAATGATTATGTTTCCAGTACCCTTATCATATTTCTATATAAAACACTACTATAGCACTTGACACTTTGACACTTAACAGGAGAATGGGATAAATACCCGAAACTAGTCGTTTTTTTATGAAAATAAAATAAGAGTACTGGTGATTTTCTACAATTAAACATTGAAGTCACCCTATCAAAATGCTTTATCAGATTATGTTTGACTTAATTTTTAAGAAAAATCAAAAATTGAATGAACTCATGCGTTCGTTATTTTAAAAGATTCTCTATAAGGGTGAAATAACCCTTTATGAGAAGAAAATAACAAAAATATATAGTAAACAGGATTTCGTACTATAGTAACGTTTTCTATACTCTGAATAAATTTTAAAGAGGTAAAAGACATCATGATATCATTCCAGCTTTTTCAGCTAAGTAATAAAATTGAGCTACCATGAGGAGTGGCCATGAGCTACTCAAGTAAGATTCTCGACATGTACTTCCATTACATTGCAGATTCTACTGCCACACTTTTACGAGCCAATAAAAAATCTATCCGACTCTTTGGATCAGACTGCGCTTAATGCAGCAAAATGATCGTATTTCACAAGATCTTCTTTAAGTATCTATGATCTCTTGACAAAATGTACAAACGACTTGAGAGAAAGTTATTGAAAATGTCATTTTCTACTCATAAAACCGTTTACACTGATGGATAGTTGAATCTAGGTTTACTGCATCAAGAATTCACCCTGTTGATACTCACACATCTATACACAATTTATTCACAATTTTTTGAACATTTCAAGTTTTTCTATTGCTACTACTTCTTGTAATAGTTGAGCTGGCAAACTTCACCTATACTTTTATTCTATTTCTCAATGAATGATTCTTTTATTCATCTGAGAAAACATAGGAGTAAACCGGATATCTCTCAATATATAATTCATTCCAGAGTTCAGATCTTGAACTTCTAGTTCTAGCTCTTCTAGTTTAAGGTCTTAATATCAGAATTAAGTTTAATTTTCAGCAATTCTTCAAAATTATATTTTTAATATGTGAATAATTCCAATTTTACTTATAATAATGTGAAATATTTCTTCTATGTTCAGTTTTAAAGCATCTAAATTTGAAAATCTACTTTGTGAAAATACTTGAGGACTGAAAATTTTGTGAATTGGAGAACTACAAGACTTTGAACTACGGACTATGTGTTATCTAAATTTGGGAGAGGAATAGCACAAGGTAGCCTTATTTTTCCTGTTCCTATCATTTTGATAATGTATACTTATTGTATAAATGAATGGATAAAGTAAAATGAATGAATGAATTAATCGTAGAAGTGCCTCTTCAATTCCCAATATCACTACTATAACCATAGTAGCACTGCTCGATTGAATTCGAAAAATTATGAGAACCACTATTATACCACTATACCGTAGTATGGAATGCAGTGATTTCTAATATTCAACTAGAGTCAAGTAAACGTAACTCGTTGGTTGTTTAATTTTGTTATTATGAAGTTTGCTCCTGCAAGTATGTCAAGCTAGTATCCATTGCAGAGATATTTTAGACGAGCAGAAACATTTCACCCACTTCAGAACCCAACATTTTTGGTGAAAGGGATTACACAGATAAAAACCCTTCACAAGCTCTCCAACTTTACTTGAACTACAAACATCACCTCAGGAAAAAACAGTACAAACTGTTGTTCTCTTGTGCTAGAGTTCATACATAAAGATAAGCCACTCGAACTGCAATGCAAGTTATCTGATCCGATTCAGAGTTTTTTGCTAGAAAATCCCTTCCCTGGAAACTTCTGATATTTTTCTCTAACATGCATATGCTCAGTGCTGGTTTGTCCCTTCCAGAGAAGACGTTGTAAAATTTTATTGCTTTGCAACAAAAAGACAACGATTTGAATGGGCAATCTGAGTCGATTGAGTGTTGGGAAAGGGGAAAAGCACTGAAGCACTGAAGCACACCCACTGCTCACTTATTCAGTGAACCAACCCCACACGTCGTGCTGGTACATTAATTATTTTCCAATAACCAGGATGGGACACGTCCATTTATATAATTGCCTTTCTATTTATGAGGTCATCATCGTTGTCAGCGATGCTTAGCAATTCAATTAGTTTGCAAACAGTTCATTTCTGTAAATGATCTGAGCGCTCCGCTATATTTCCATGCAGATCGAATATGTAAATTAATGTGATGTAGATTAAACAAACTGGAACCAAGCTTATCTGCAGGAACGGAATGGATCGACAGCTATTGCTTATTGGTCAGAAACAATTCACAATAGCATTTTGTACTTGCATCGAAATCATATCCACAACTTGACTCGTGAAGCCTTCTACTTGAAAGAAAATACTTTAAAGAAAGTCCTGTATCATTCTACCGGCAGATACTTTTGAACTTACAAGTTAAAAATACAACACTTCAAGTTAGCGAAGCTGGCTTTACGCCGTCACCCTTCTAACGGGAGAACCGGGATCATGTATTCTGATCCCAGCTATTAAATATTGCTTCGACTGATGGCTTAACCACTTCTGTATTGGAAGAAATGGATAAAGTGCGTTTTCTGCCATACCTTGATTGAGAATCCATTATTAAGAATAAGGTATAATAAAATGGTGCACATTGTTTGATAGAGGCCACATGATTCACTGTAATTGAAAACAATTAATAAACAATGTCTAAACCTTTAAACATACTGAAAATTATTTTGTTATAATCTACAAAAATAACTTGTATGTTCACTTTGCATGTGAATGATTTTCCGCAATTCGAAAAAAACGCTTAACCTGTGTCAAGTTCTGCTCCTGGGAGGGGCATGAACATGCACTAAAATTGATAATTATAAACTTTCAACAATTAAACCAAAATTATAATCATAAACCATGAGCAATATTTCTCAACGTTTAATGCCCCACGTTGTGTCGGCATGTGTCAGATCCCAGTCTCTGGAGGGGCGTCATGTGTCATGATCTTACTCCAAAGGGGGGACACGGAAATGTATAATTGGAACTATATGATAATAAATTAGAATTATAATTGTTCGGTCTTGAGTACGATTTCCTTGTACGTTGGGTCTTACCTTGTGTCGGCGAATGTTGTAACCTATTTTGTTCCGTAGAAAGAAGAGGACGTAAAATGAACAAGTAATTGATGGTTAGAATAGTCAGATTAAATAGAATAGTTGAACGGTTGTAATATTTCAATGATAGATATTTGCAGGTTAGATTGATTGATCTTTGTTTAATCGAATTGTCGATATCACTTAAATCGATGTATCGAAGCAGAATGACTAGTATATGGATGGGACAGATTGAAAAGGTTAATTTGCTCAACAGAGGGTTTGTCGGTCTACAAAGGTAGCTGAAGTAAGGGACCCGAGACTCTAACTTAATATGGTAGGTGGCTATAATATAATGAGGTGGAATTAAATTCACTTTAATAATAAAATACAGTTCAACTTGAATCTGCTGAAAATAAATCCTGTTGTCACTATGATCAGACAGAGATAGTAACTTTGGAGTGAACCTTTTCTCCAAATGATGACCAATATATCCAGAATCCAATACTTGTGCCGTAATTTGGAAAGATATTAGACCGCATGAAACAACAGGTAGAATGGCAAATCCATGCGAACCAGGTCTCTGATAAATACTATAGGTTATGTAGCGAAGTGCTGGACCAAAATAGTAAATATTTCGAGTACCGAGTTTAATTCTAACGTTGTCTATACAATCTATTACCTCTCTTTTCAACGTTGATCGGCTGATGATGCGGGATTCACTTCACCTCGGTGTAGCAGGCCGGTGGGAGTCGATTTACTATTTGATTCTGTGGGATACTCCCAATGACAGAATTTATTACTTGATAAGAAAAACGACCACCACTTACCACCAGAATAGATAATAGTCTAATGATAGATACTATACTCGCTACTGTCTGACTATTGCAAAACAGGACGTGTCCTGAATGACCAATGTGTGTCAGTCGAGAAAGAACGAATTTGGAGGTATAATGAAGTAAACCCAGTTTAACAAAACGGTAATATGGATAAATTCTGAGAGATAAACTGTTACAGCAAATATTGAATAAATTAATGAACAGATTATGTGAATAATAATTTTCAATAGGTACAAAATAAATATTGGTTGATAGCAGATTTGAATCTTTAAATTATAAATATTATATAGAAAGTTCGGTATTCTTCCGACTTTTGTTTCCGTTTTTTGGTTTTTCGAAATATATTCGGCCGTAGAATATATCGTTCCGGCTGGGTCCTTCCACGTGGCGAAAAATGTTGAACAGACTTCACTGATATAATTTCAGGGTTTATTTGAATGGAATTTAAAATCTTAATATCACAATTATTATAGGAACTTTGGAACAACTTTTTAAAAAACAGAAAAACGAAGATTAAGTTACATGAAACAGAAATTAAAGCTTTTGAACAATTAGGTACGTGGACTAGGTCTGCATCCTACCGATGATCCTTGCAAAATGGCCTCGAGTCTCCCTCTTCTAATTTTCACTTCAATTTCTCCTCCAAATTTTATCTTTCCAAATTTACATATTAATTCGGGATTGGTCCGATTCTGTGACGTAACCAATACGCCGAATGGGTGGTGTCACTGTGTCCAACTTTAAAGCTTTAAAAATATGGTGAAATTCCTGATTTGAAGTTGTTCCAAATTATCATATAGTTTTTTATAATTATAATAATACATAAATAATAGAATTCGTCTATGATGATATGCTTTTAAATTGGCTTCAATGAACAGCTAAAGATTATAGAACATAGACATGCTTGTATAACGTAAAGTAGACAAGAATATATATGTTTATAACAATAACAAATATCATAATAAATAAATATTTCTTCCTATTTTTTTGTTTATATTGTTTTTATATGCTAGAATATCGACCCTCAAACGTTATATATGGCTAAGCTAATTTGTTCATATATTTTTAACAAGTATATATTTTTTTTGTAGTTTAAATAAATAAATATTAGGGCTTATATGGCCTAGAAACGAAAGTATAAAAATGAAAAATTTAATAATATATTATTTCTATGATCGATGTTTAGTTGAACTGCCTTTTCAATTTGCTACTTGTTAATGAGCTAGCCTTGGTTTGTTTCGGGGTTATGTTTTCATTTCGAAACTAACCTTCAAATATAACTTTACTCTTCCAATCCATAGGCATATAAACATATACGGTTTTTTTCCATTGACTAATTTTTTGGAAGGCATACAATTACAGATTTATTTATTTCTTGCCATGTAAGTTAGATAACAATCGTCTATCGACCTCAGATAAGATTATATTGTTTCTATGGTGATAGAGACTATTCCATTCTTGTACTAGCCTATGAACAAATTTATTCTGTATTTTGAGGACTGTATGATCATTGGTACATCACAAAAAAGTCCCTCTAAATCGAGTCGGCGGGTTTATGATACAGGAACAGGATCTATGAGCGCGCAGGCTCGATTTACTCAAGTACCAAATGATTGACTCGGTATCTGCTGTCTTACATAGCTGGTCTCAATTAACTGAGCAAATTTTTGGTTCATCGAACACTAAACGGGTTCAAAGTGCCCTAGATGGTGCACAGACTCATCCGGTGCAACTTAAGGTGATAAGGTACCCCTTAATGGCACGCAGGCCATTGGTAGTAACTTTTAGGAGTGAGGTCTGTCCCTCTAGTCTCCTATGAATTAGATAGAGTCAAGCTGATTTTTTCAGGTTGATCCCTTTACAAAGGTGAGTGTAAATGATACTGTGATACATTTACCTCAAAGTATAGATTTTTGGCATTTCGCCATGCAATGCAATGTTTAAAATATAGATGTGACTTCAACAGTTAGTCGACATCGGGTAGCTAATTTCCGGCTACTTTTCTTTCGAGCAATCATGTGTACTGAGTTGATGTTTTCATTAGATACCGCCTGTCCTGGATGACTCTTACACAAAAATAGACATAGAACGTTTATAACATTTGAATTTGGCTAACTTTACATTAATCAGTAGGTATTATATGCTTAAATTTGGTACAGACTAGACGAATCGATTCTTTTCATAATTTTGACCTATTACTTCATATCGTTGAGGTTATGGGTCGATATCTAGTTCCTTTTTCATGCAATAACATAAAATAGATATATTACAATAAACATAAAGTTATTTTTGGTTTTTCTCATTGGTTTTTTACATGATATACATTTATAAATACAATATTACCTCGAACAATTTTACAATTTTTGGCATTTGTGAAGTTGGCACTTTTGCTTGATGCGTTCTTTTGCTTACAGCTGGCTATCGATTTTCACAATCTCGAAACAATTTCCTGTGTGTTCAGGCCAAATGCTTAATTTAATATTCTCAATATTACACTTAATAATATTTATAATTTGTGCACAGATTCTTAATTGGACAAATTTATCTGGCTTCATTTTTAATTATAATTTTCTTTTCCAGGTCTGTAACAATGTCCATGGAGCTTTGTTTTGGTTTGAGTTGGAACTCGACCTCGCCTCGTTGTGGACAAAATATCATAATATTTACACGGTGAGTATCACAGAGATAAAAAATTATTTACTTTCTTTATCATCATTTGTTAGACCGATGCCTGCTTATCTTGCTAACCGCTAATGTTTATTCATCCTCTCGTTGCGTTTGTTTACTTTCGTAGCTGTTGTACCCTTTTCTTAGGTTAGTTAGGCTGATAGTGCGACTGGATCTTTGTTGACGATCTGCAATTGATAATTTAATTTTGTTTGCATAATAAATAAACTGGTGAATTTAGATGATGCTTTCAATTTGCCTGTGATGCTTCAAATGTTTATTGAGTATATTTATAATTTCGACAATGACTGATTGAACCGGTTACATGAAATAGGTTAGGTGCCATGTTGTTGTTATTAGAGACAATCTCAACAGCTAAGATGAAATCCAGTGTGTATAATATCATTGACATATGAAGCTTCGCTGTCATTTAATGAATTTGAATTGAATTCCCGCTCTGCTGTCCCTCATTCGGTATTATCATAGCCACCTCTAATAAAAGGCCCCGGCCTACGATATTGCAACGTGGCAGTGTAGGCCTAGAATCTAATACATGATTGGTGAAAAAGATCAGCTGGTATTCTTTTAAATCTTTTTCACCAATCATGTATTAGATTCTAGGCCTACACTGCGACGTTGCAATATCGTAGGCCGGGGCCTTGTATTAGAGGTGGCTATGGTATTATTTATAATAATTGGAGTGGGAATCTATGTTGATTTTTGACCGTCCTGTTATTCATTAATTGTTTAAATCTGGTATGGCGGCGATGGAGATGGATCCTTTTCATAATAAGCCGTTTTCCTTGACTTGTTATTAGCTTAGTTGGCTTCCACCGCACATGCCGGTAGTGGTTGTGGGTTTTTGCAAACATAGTTCCTCCTTTCTGATTGGTAACATGAAGTTTGGTGTTTTTAAACTTAACATGTTTGCGGAGATTGTTGATTTTTCTGGATAGTGTTTTCCTATCCTGCATGTGGGTGTGGACTGTGTTTGATTTTAATTTCAGATGATGAGGAGGACTGTAGAATCTCCGGAATGTTTGTTGTTTCTTTAAAACTGGTTTCCTGCTTCTTTTTTAAATGGTGTTTTGATGAAGGATGATTGATTTTAATTTGACTTGATGGTGGTGTTGGCGAATCCTTCTAAATACTGTTCTTATTTTTTGAACTTGCTTCCTGCTTAATTGTTGTCTTGATTTTCTGTGATATTTTCTTCGTCTTCTGTTATTGTGATAATGTGACAGGTTATGATGTTTGCCGGTTTTATCTGTTACAGGAGGTGTCTTCGGTGGATTGGTGATGCCGGCCATCGACGGTTCGGGCTGTCCCTCGGATTGGTGGATGGCGTCCTCCGGCTCCTCTCTGTGTTCGGCGGGATACGGATCGGCTCCAACATGGACATGCTGGGTAGGTTGATCCTCCATGCTGGTACTGTAGTTGTTTGCTGGCGCCACGATCTGGGATGTTTCTTCCGTTCTGGTACTGACAATCTCGAGGGGTAGACAGGTTTGGAAGGATTGGTCGTTGTTAGCCAATTGACGGGGTTTATACCTCACGTGCCTTGGGTGACGATGCTGATAACATAGTCGTCGCCTGTCCTGGTTTCGCGCTGCTAACATATTGGCCGGTCTGGAATTCACATGTGTTAACAGTGCTTGAAGACAGGCACGGTCGTCTAGTCAGGAGTTCGGTGAATTACTCTGGTTGCTAGGTCCGGGTTTGCTAACTTGGCCTCCAGAAGCTTCTTTATACTGCGGTTTCTGCTGTGTCCGGTCGGTGTTTATTATGTTCTCCCTTCGATGTTGTTGGTTTGGGTTGTTGTTATTTGAGCGCCGTTGAATTTGGTCTCGTCCGTCGTAATGAGACGGGTTATTATAAGTGGAGTTGAAGTTTCTTTGGTTGTTATTATATGTTTGTGGTGGGCGATTTGGATTACGATGTCCGTGGCTAGATGAAGTGACTTGGTACTCTTCTCAGTTGTCGGGTTTGCGATGGGGTGCGTAGTTCGGTGAGACGGTGGTAAGCGGATGTTGATTGGGAGCGTGGTCATTCTGGTGGAAGTCGCTCTGTCTATTTCGACCTTGGGGCTTGTCATCCACGGTCTGTAGACGATGTAGATAATTTTCCAGCTCTTTGAAGCTGGTAACTTGGTGGGTGGCCAATGCGAGTCGTATGTATCTCGGCATTTTATCTATGATTAATCTTACCAGCACGGGTTCGGGTACTGAATTATCAAGCTGCGTATTCAAATACCGGAGCCGGGTGATGAAGGTGGTGTAGGAATTATCCACACGTGTGTCGTACTGGCTAGAGACAATTTCTGCCAACAAACCTTGTTGTCTCCCTGCACTCTAATACTTCTCTAGGAAAACTTTTTCGAATTCTTCGAACGTCTTTATCTCCTGAGCACAGTTGTGGAAGAATAATAGTGGTTCACCCGACAGAAGAGCAGTTAGTTTTAGACGCCATATTGGCCAGGGGGTAGGCACTAGTTGGTGTATGGATTTAAGCTGGTTTATGAAAGGTTTTGGCTGTATGGACTGTGGCGTATTATTAAATTTTTCCAGATTGTTGACGAGGGATAACATGCTAGAATTGTCGGCAGGTGTGCAACTACCATTCAGGTTCGGTGCCAAAGTCATTCGGGATTCCAGATGCATGATTTTCGAATCTGTGGCGGCTATTTTCCTTTCGAACTGGGTTTTTTGCTCTTGAATGCCATCCTGCATGGAATTGACCTTGTCGCTTAGATTTTCCTGTTGATCCGATAGGTGGTCTATTCGGCTCTCGAGGGTTAACTGGTTCTTTGTATTTTGTTCAATTTTAAGACTAACGAGATCCACGGAGGTGCTCACGGCTCGAATAGCTCTTTTAAGCTCTTGTTCTAAGTGCTGGCGTCCACTTTCGCACTTAGTGTGATGATTTTTTAATTCAATTTGCAAATGTGCTCGGGTCTGTTCCTCGGTCACCTTTATTTGGTCAACTATTTTCTCTGTCATCCGCTTTTCTAGCTTTTGGGTTTGTTGGTTATGTCAACCCGCAAGTTTGTGTTCAATTCAGTAAGTTTGCTCTCCATACTTAGGGACATCTCATCCATCCGAGTGTTGAGATCGTCGGTGATTTTAGTTTTAATTTCCTGAGCTTGTTCAGAGATCTTCTGGTCGACCTGTCCTAGGATGGCTGTAGTTTTGCTCTCCATGCAAGCTAATAATTGCCGGAACTCTTCTCTCCGTTCTTCTCTGTCTCTGTCTCTCTCTTCCTGCTGCTTGCGCTCTTTCTCCCTCTGTTCTGCTCGGTCCTGGTCTCTCTCTTCCTGGCGTATTTTTTGGTCCTTTGCTCTCTCTTCCTGATGTTCTTTTCGGTCCTTCTTCCGCCGTTCGTCGATCTCAAATATCAACTGTTCGTTTGTAGCAAGGGTGCTATTTGCCAGTGCTATTGATAGAGGTCCGCGAGTATCCTCAAATAATGTTTTTTCTTTATTTGCAGGTATTGAAGGAGCGGCATATGGAGGTGAAGCGATTGGTACATCCTGGAGCTCTATCTGGGTGGACGAATGCTGGCCCAGATTATTGGTGTTGAAGCCCATGGAGGATATGCTGCCGGGTTCACGACTCCTTGGGGTCTCCGCCTCGTCGTCCACTGGAATGGGAGTGCTGGATGGAGCGTCGTCAACTATTGCCGCATCCGCCTGTGCGCTGGGTCCTGAGGGTAGTGCTACTGGGTACGAGACATCCGAATTGGGGTTGGAGTCTTCCATGGTGAAGTGGCAGATTCTTGGCTGACAGCGTGGAAGTTCGAGTGACAGTTCGGTAGTGTGTGAGCAGACAAGCGAATCGATGCTAATTTGCTTAAAATTAGATAAGTGATGAGATAAGTGAACAACAAATATTTATCACAGTGATTAGTGCCGCGAGATGACTAGAGGATAATTCAGTGCACGTTGACCTTCAATTGTTCGAGGTAAACATATAAACATTAAAAATTAACAATAAAAATATGACAAATAATACTAACATATAGCAATTGCCTGTGAGGTAGGATACAAAACCTTCTTGTTTTATAATTTTCGTGTGGTTCAGTCCACATACAAAATTGATCTGTTCAATCTCAAGTTCGTTCTTTCTCTCCCCTAAAAATTCATCACTAGTTGACAAATCTTTTATCCACATTGATCATGCAGGGCACGGCTTATTAATAATTGGGGTTCTATGTCACTCTAATTTGATTAGGATTGTTATGATGAATATTCAGGCTAAGTTTGACAAGTTGGGATTGATCCAAAGTTTGAAAAAATTTCTGGGTACTAGTGAAATAATTATGTAACCTAATAGTGTAGCTGTACATGCCTAGGGGTCTCATCAGAGGCCCCACGTTGGGCGCCATGTGTCAAGTTCTGATCCTGGGAGGGGCATGAACATGCACTAAAATTGATAATTATAAACTTTCAACAATTAAACCAAAAACCAAAATTATAATCATAAACCATGAGCAATATTTCTCAACGTTTAATGCCCCACATTGTGTTGGCATGTGTCAAATCCCAGTCTCTGGAGGGGCGTCATGTGTCATGATCTTACTCCAAAGGGGGGACACGGGAATGTATAATTGGAACTATGTGATAATAAATTAGAATTATAATTGTTCGGTCTTGAGTACGATTTCCTTGTACATTGGGTCTTACCTTGTGTCGGCGAATGTTGTAACCTATTTTGTTCCGTAGAAAGAAGAGGGCGTAAAATGAACAAGTAATTGATGGTTAGAATAGTCAGATTAAATAGAATAGTTGAACGGTTGTAATATTTCAATGATAGATATTTGCAGGTTAGATTGATTGATCTTTGTTTAATCGAATTGTCGATATCACTTAAATCGATGTATCGAAGCAGAATGACTAGTATATGGATGGGACAGATTGAAAAGGTTAATTTGCTCAACAGAGGGTTTGTCGGTCTACAAAGGTAGCTGAAGTAAGGGACCCGAGACTCTAACTTAATATGGTAGGTGGCTATAATATAATGAGGTGGAATTAAATTCACTTTAATAATAAAATACAGTTCAACTTGAATCTGCTGAAAATAAATCCTGTTGTCACTATGATCAGACAGAGATAGTAACTTTGGAGTGAACCTTTTCTCCAAATGATGACCAATATATCCAGAATCCAATACTTGTGCCGTAATTTGGAAAGATATTAGACCGCATGAAACAACAGTTAGAATGGCAAATCCATGCGAACCAGGTCTCTGATAAATACTATAGGTTATGTAGCGAAGTGCTGGACCAAAATAGTAAATATTTCGAGTACCGAGTTTAATTCTAACGTTGTCTATACAATCTATTACCTCTCTTTTCAACGTTGATCGGCTGATGATGCGGCATTCACTTCACCTTGGTGTAGCAGGCCGGTGGGAGTCGATTTACTATTTGATTCTGTGGGATACTCCCAATGACAGAATTTATTACTTGATAAGAAAAACGACCACCACTTACCACCAGAATAGATAATAGTCTAATGATAGATACTATACTCGCTACTGTCTGACTATTGCAAAACAGGACGTGTCCTGAATGACCAATGTGTGTCAGTCGAGAAAGAACGAATTTGGAGGTATAATGAAGTAAACCCAGTTTAACAAAACGGTAATATGGATATATTCTGAGAGATAAACTGTTACAGCAAATATTGAATAAATTAATGAACAGATTATGTGAATAATAATTTTCAATAGGTACAAAATAAATATTGGTTGATAGCAGATTTGAATCTTTAAATTATAAATATTATATAGAAAGTTCGGTATTCTTCAATTGAACAAAATGAAATGGATAATAGCCCTTGGAAAGGGTCATAAACTGAACTAGTTCAACAAGAAAAAACAAGTTAATATGAAATGGTGATTCAGAAAATAGAATAAATTAATAATTAAAATTATTCTCAGGGTGTGGTTTCGCCTAAGGAAAATAGACCTTTTGGCTAAGTACAGCGTGGATAGTTAAATGTATTTAATATTATAAAAATTAATTATGATAAGTTTTGTACCCTTAAAACTATAGTCATGACTTTTCTTAAATGGACGAATTTATGCGCTGTACAATTTTCGCAGATTTATGGGGATCCCCTTTTATATATTCGAACAACTTACGTAGACTTTTGTTTCCGTTTTTTGGTTTTTCGAAATATATTCGGCCGTAGAATATATCGTTGCGGCTGGGTCCTTCCACATGGCGAAAAATGTTGAACAGACTTCACTGATATAATTTCAGGGTTTATTTGAATGGAATTTAAAATCTTAATATCACAATTATTATAGGAACTTTGGAACAACTTTTTAAAAAACAGAAAAACGAAGATTAAGTTACATGAAACAGAAATTAAAGCTTTTGAACAATTAGGTACGTGGACTAGGTCTGCATCCTACCGATGATCCTTGCAAAATGGCCTCGAGTCTTCCTCTTCTAATTTTCACTTCAATTTCTCCTCCAAATTTTATCTTGCCAAATTTACATATTAATTCGGGATTGGTCCGATTCTGTGACGTAACCAATACGCCGAATGGGTGGTGTCACTGTGTCCAACTTTAAAGCTTTAAAAATATGGTGAAATTCCTGATTTGAAGTTGTTCCAAATTATCATATAGTTTTTTATAATTATAATAATACATAAATAATAGAATTCGTCTATGATGATATGCTTTTAAATTGGCTTCAATGAACAGCTAAAGATTATAGAACATAGACATGCTTGTATAACGTAAAGTAGACAAGAATATATATGTTTATAACAATAACGAATATCATAATAAATAAATATTTCTTCCTATTTTTTTGTTTATATTGTTTTTTATATGCTAGAATATCGACCCTCAAACGTTATATATGGCTAAGCCAATTTGTTCATATATTTTTAACAAGTATATTTTTTTTGTAGTTTAAATAAATAAATATTCGGGCTTATATGGCCTAGAAACGAAAGTATAAAAATGAAAAATTTAATAATATATTATTTCTATGATCGATGTTTAGTTGAACTGCCTTCTCAATTTGCTACTTGTTAATGAGCTAGCCTTGGTTTGTTTCGGGGTTATGTTTTCATTTCGAAACTAACCTTCAAATATAACTTTACTGTTCTAATCCATAGGCATATAAACATATACGGTTTTTTTCCATTGACTAATTTTTTGGAAGGCATACAATTACAGATTTATTTATTTCTTGCCTTGTAAGTTAGATAACAATCGTCTATCGACCTCAGATAAGATTATATTGTTTCTATGGTGATAGAGACTATTCCGTTCTTGTACTAGCCTATGAACAAATTTATTCTGTATTTTGAGGACTGTACGATCATTGGTACATCACACCTGGTACCATTCTACCAAAATACTATTGGGTTTAAATGTTAAAGCATTACATGTTTTGCATCTTCAGGGCTAAAACTCTCCAGCAACGCAGCACGTAACGCAATTCAATGAGAGCAGGCGAAGTTGCCAAGAATTGACGGCGCTTAGCAAAGTAAAGTCCAGAAAGTGCAAAGTCACAAAGCCGCTAATGGGAGGCTCAATTCTGCAAGAGCCCACAGTAACCAACCAGCTGAGAGCAGCCACTAACTGCTATTTTCGATAACCTCTGCAACAGTATTGGCACTAAGTTTCGCACAGAACTAATGTTACTATTAAAAGCGAATGAATGGCTATTGTTATGGAAGTTTCAGCCGATAGCAAAATAAAATTCACTTTTGCGAGGAAACCTAGTGGAATTAATGATTGAATAAAGAATATTAGAGTAGACTATCATATTTGCCATCTACCAACTTCAATCTATTTATATCTTTTAATCATATTAATTCAGATTTCCTATTGGAGAAATTGAATTATTTTTTTCGTAGTCTTTCCATAATTTCATAAAAATCTTTATTTTTGCCAAAGGTCAAATTCTTCTCATCTTGAACAATAAAGATAAAGCTGATGAGAATTGAAAAGTTATGAGTATTGTTCTTTGAATAAAATTACCAAGCTGTTTTATTCGTTTTATATATTTCCATCCGCAGCCTGGACTAAAAAAACTATTATATTGAATCTGTAATTGGCAGTTTATAAGTAGGAATTTAAGTTTATGTGTAGAGAGTCTGCCATATGCTACATACAGAGCTGGTGAAAATTATAGAAATTCTTTTACAAGGATAATTAGACAGTAGGTTTCATAATTGATTCCTATTCGAATTTGTTTCATAATTGTAGGGGAACCTAATCGAATCAAAAGACTACTTTTCCAACGCTTCAAAATTTTTGTCCACCTTCTTGGATGCGTCACTTCGAGTCCACCATCAATTTTCTCAATGGAAAATTGATCATACATACATGATTCCTGTACAGAATTTCAAGAGAAAATGAATGGCGGAAACCGCATATCATTAGCCGTTCCAAACTATTATACAGTTGTAAATGTGCTTTTTTAATTAACACTTAATTCATTTAAAGTTTACATTCATGAACAAGATAGAAATAGAATACTACATCAATTTGGAACGTTCATAATAAAACTCTAAACATAGCTTATCATACATGATGAACATTTATGTTTTTGTCTAGTTCCGTTCAATCTAATAGAATCTATCCTATACTATTGAACGAGCAACTTCTGTTTATATGTTTATATGTTCAGATGTTTACATGTTTAGATGTTTATATTATTCATCCTTGGAAAAACAGCTGTTAAGCTGATAATAATTATTCCGTCATCTGTTGGTGATGGAAGTGAGTGAGCGAGTTCATGTGTGTGGGACTGTGTCAAAATTATGACTCAGCTTTTGAGCTTTTGTAATCATTGAATTAGGTACTTATTGCCGGTTGCAAAAAGCCGGGTTATTTTCAATCCTGATTAATTCCAGTAGATCCATCTTTTTGAAATGGTCTTCTCTGATTTTGCTCACGTGAAGTTGATCAGGATTAAAATTTAACCGGCTTTTGTGCAACTGGACCTTTGTGAGGGAAATTTTTGCATTCCTCTGGTGAACATTTCTGTATGAATGTTATTATAGTTTCTTCTTCCGTAATAAATTTTTCATGCTTTTGTACTCCAGAGCGAAGCACGGTCCCCGATATCAAGGATTGAGCTATTAACATTTTGTTAATAACTTTGGTGTAAACGCAGCTTAACTAGCTATTTACATGCAAACAGTTTGTTGCTAAAACAATAACTTTGGCAACCTTGTTCACATGATGAATGTAGGGCTTGCCCAAAGTTAGTAGATAAACGTTCTGTCTACTAACGTTGGGGCTTGCCTACATCAATACTTTACATTTTCAAGTTCAAGTTAACACTTGATAGTAAATCAACATATTCAACACTATGAATAGAATTTTTTATGTACTGTGAGACTTTTGTAATTTTGACCTAAGGGTCCCTTTTACTAGTTTTCCATAAGGAACGGACTCACCGGTTTTAGTTTAAGTATCGTCCCCAGACAGCAATCCTCCGGTAGAGCATTAGGTGGTAGTCTTCCGTCCGCCAGCCTTCTTTCACACGCGTATTCACTAAACCACTAAATCACTTCGATTCTCCGCACACCTTTACGTTTGCAAGTCCCGAGGAGTCTAGGAGAAGAGTGACGAAAACACAGGCGGAGTTCCTTCTCAGTTGCCGGGAGAGAGTCCCGTTACTCTAGCAGATAACGCCGATATTTCCCCAAAGTTATGGAGGTGGGGGTAAGCACCCTCAATTGTAAAAGAGGAATAGATAATGAACATGGAGGTAGAGATAATTTGAGGAACACCTTTCCGAGAGAGGGTAAATAATAATAATTAAAAATATAACTTGACAAACATTTATAATATCACAGTATTGGAATGAATTTTTATTATAATTAAAGCTGTATGAACCGAAGAAATAGCAGGCTGGCATCTTATCTAATCGATATTGCTGCTCGCTACTATCAATTTCAGCTATGCCAGCCCGCTTATGAAATGTGATGTCACATAAAAGCCCCAATTTGCAAGAGGTTGAGTCTCAAGGTCTTGCCAATTTCTCACCCATACAGCACATTTCAGCCCTCACATCGGGTCAACTGCAGCAAGACTAGCCAAGCATCTCCAGCACTACACTGTTATATTTTAAGATTATGGTAGTACCCAATGGGAAACAATCAACCATCAGTACAAAATTGATATGAGTCTGGGTCCAAGCCCTTCGACTTTACAAGTGGAATTCTCTCCACAACAATTACAATAATCAGTGAAGTGGGCAACAAGCCCCACTCACCTAAAAAAAAAAAAGAAGAAAATCCCAAATAATAATCTGGCCCGGAGGACCAAAGAAGATGCAATACTAAGTTTGCTGGCCCGCCATACTCCAATATCTCCAACATGACAACATCTGTGATGCCACATAAGTTTGCAAATAGCAATTCCTACAAACTGAATACAATTAGAGCATTATGTCACATTTCTGACTCACTTAATTTGTCTTTGATTTCTCCAATTTCAATTATAACTGTTTCCAAATTTTATATCTGTGTTCATTATTCATTCCGTAGACAAACTTGTCTTTTCAATTGATTATTTCTCCCTCTTGGATATGTTCATTTTGTGTTGGGCTCTATTCTTTCATTTCTATTTCATGATTAATCTTTCTCTACTCGATTTTTTCTTGTTTGTTGGCTGTGCATTGTTTTCTGTTACTATACTCTACTTCCTCCTATTCAACTTGATAATTACTTATTGACTATGTTTAGCTTTGAATCTAATAACTTTCTCATTTTCCTTACAGTGGGGCATGCTGATAATAACAAATAATATACATTTAAATAACATCTAACAAATATAATAATAATCTTAACAATGATACTAATCTTAATGCTAATAACAATAATAATACTGAGTTAGTTTACAATATATCACAGACATTTTTCTTTGGTTAATTTTTATTTTATTTTATTTATTTTTTTTTTTGCTTTGTTCTGTTATTTCATTTTATTACTTGATGTTTTATTATTACAGCACATTGCTGCTATTGATTTAGTAATTTTTCTCCAACTTTTAATTTAAAATTTTTTTTTTTGTCTGTGTTGATAATATTATTCAATCAGTGTAAATACAAGATCAGTTAGTATCAAAATTGTCCTTTCATGCGACTATGTGCATTGCATGTTAATTTAACGTTTTGTGCAGTTATCCAATGCAAAATTGTATAGTTTAATTTGAAAATTCAAGTTCCGAATTTGGAATATAGTTTCAAAATATTTCGTCTTGAAGACCAGAAGGGCTACTCCTAACAGTGGAGCGCACTTAAGGTGCTGATAACTGCACTGGTACATGAAGAAAGACATATAATATTTTACATAAATGTTCACATTATCCTGCTGCACCATGATTAACATTTAAAGAACATAAAAATCGGGAATAGAGTACATTAAATAGGCTCTGCTTCAATTAAGAAAATATTCTCGAATAGTGAATATTATGATATTCAAGTTAATAATTAATTAACGTGTTATACATTAAATGGGCAGCAGGAGACACAACACAACTTGACAATTTTCAAGTTGGTGACATAGAAATATAACATAAATTCGCCTTTGGGATACATTCACATATAGGCTTACAATATAATAATATGATAATTAAATATCTGAATAATAACAATAATATGAGCATACTGCAAACAAATTACTTTTTATTACTTGCATTCCATGTGAGTCGATCTTAGATTGATGATCTATGGAATGGAGAGACTCCAATGACAGCGACGGTGATGCTAATCTAATGTGATTCTCGAGCCTTGTCAGGGTCCGGAAGTAATGTAGAACAGCGGTGTGAAGCTCTTTGAGTATAGTAGGGCAAGGTTATATCATTTTCTTCCTGAATCTGGTAGCTGGATGATTCGGCAAGTGAATCTATCGAGAGCCTCATGAAGCAAGTCCAACCGCTCACAGACAGCAGGACTTTGAAGAAATCACACTGGCTTGAGATTTGTTGAACAGTATACGGTCCTGTATCTAAATGGAAGTACTTCTTGGTTGTTTTTTGAAGGTTATCAAAAGCAGGATGAAACTCGATCCACTGCACCCGTGAAAAACATTGGAAAAATCTTGAAGTTTGTCTTGGTAATTGGCTTATCCAGCTCAGTCTTTTCTCATTCCAACTCCCATCACACATGTTATTCGACCGCTGGGTAGAAGGAACAGTACAGCAAGGCGGGATGATGCAGCAAGAAGAGTTGTCAAGGTTTGTTGTAGAGTTGTTTTTCAACAACTGAGCCTCAGTTTCCATTTTATTGACTTCCTTTGCTGTGTCAAGTTGTGTTGATTCAATTCTCCCAAGCTCTGAGTCAGTGGCAAGACTACAATCAGGAACGTTGGTATTCAGTCTTATCTCTGAAGCGTCTGTAGCAGCGGAGAAGTTGTCTTTCAGATCCAAACCTTGAGACGGCAATGTCACTTGAGTCGATTTCCTGTGATTGTCATTTAATTCCTCGAATTCAGCATTTTTCTCAATCATCTCCTTTTGTGAATTTTTAGCAATGCTTGACAAGTTTGATTGCAAATTCTCCTCCATTTGATCCAATCTCAAACTCATGCTCATGTGCGCTTCCTCCATTATTTTCAACAGACTATTTTCAAGACTCCGCTGTTGTGCCCTCCGTTCCTCACGCAATTCATTAAGAAAATCCAGCATACTATCAACCATGTTCGATGAAGGTAGTGTTAGATCCGATTGGCTTCCTATTTCGGTAGTATTGGGATGAGAAGGTGGATTGTTAACGGCTACATCAATAGGCTGTGTTGTATTGACCTCTTGAATGACGTCCCTTCGCAGAGCAACGGATTCTGGAATCGACGATCTGGTGGGTGACGCTCTCTCCTGCATTGTATTTGTCGCATTCAATTGTGTGGATGACCAGTGATGTTGGATCTCTTGGGTGGACGTCGAACTACTGGACTGTGGATGTCCGCCGGGTGAATCATTGGTGGATGTGTTGGAATCAGTGGTCAATTCGTTCCCCATATTTTTCAACGATGAGAAGTAGACAAAGAGAAGATCATTATATCAAATAATTGAGCAATCCAACGATGAAAAGAAGTCAAAGTGAAGATTAGAGAAAATATAATTGAATACAATAACAATGAAGCTTTCAACTGAAATGAAGTGAGATAGCCGATAAGATAACAACCAGTCAATGATGAGCGTTGACGATTATAATGCGCGATAGAAGTTGAACGGTTATTGCTCATCAATTGAAAGCTTGTATAAAATAACCAGTATCGCAAAGTCTTCCACCCACATGAATCACAAGTAATATACCCTACTCATAACGTAATATAACATCAAAAATATAAAAATGAATTATGATGATTATTACCAATATTTTATTATATTATATTATAATAAGCATCAATAAAAAATAACACTTTATTTGCAATGATTAAGTTACTCCAACATTTCAAACTTGTTGTACTGTGTCTCATAAAATAATACAATACTGGACAATAGAACTTTCAATAAAATATTGCAATTAGTTCTGATAATATATAATATTCCTTGATTTGCCAATAATATTGTCATAGGTTTTGATAATATTTAATATTGCATAATACGCATCAATTGAAACATCACCTCAACTTACAATATTCGATAATTAAAATGATTCCGAAATTGTTGTATTTAATTTGTATAATAACATTAGCCTCATTAAAAATATTACCTTGATTTGCAATAATATTGTTCATCGGATAAATAATTTTCGAATTGTTGGTGTAACCACAAGTCATGTAGTAGTTTAAGGCAATCCATATAATATCATATTATATTCGATAAATAGGCCTATTATCGTTAATTTTGATAATATATGATTTATCATTATGTGTCAATAATATTAGCATTAATTTCGATAACATATAATTCATAATTATATGCCAATAATACCAATAAAGCATCAATGAATACTAATAACTCAATAAGTACCTAATATAGGGCTACTCAACATGAAATAATTTATTAGGAAGGTGATTTATATAATAACGGATTTATAATACTGAAATGGACTATATTATTTATGAAGTTCTCTAAGAAACTATTCATATAACTAACTCTCTAATGAATAATAAATTGTAATAATAATTTATATAATTCATATAGAGTCTGCTTATAATAATTATTTTGTAATAGGTTTATAGCAGTCGAGTTTAGTATGCCCTTCATAAATCCTTGACATCATCAAGCTATCATTATGTTGCATGCCTTTGCAGGACAAATATGCGAAAATCATTCATGTTTCATCATAGGACTGTTTAATCGATCAATAATTAAAAATATAACTTGACAAACATTTATAATATCACAGTATTGGAATGAATTTTTATTATAATTAAAGCTGTATGAACCGAAGAAATAGCAGGCTGGCATCTTATCTAATCGATATTGCTGCTCGCTACTATCAATTTCAGCTATGCCAGCCCGCTTATGAAATGTGATGTCACAGTACTAATTTGTTTTATTTTTGTATGATTTGTAACGGTTTACACAGTTTAATTTGAATTAGTTCCTCAAGTGGAAGGACAACAATTTCTCAGGTTAAATATACAAGAAGCTATATCCATAATGAAATGCTGGGATGATATCTAGAAATATCAGTATGTGTAAGCTATTTCCAATTCATACACGCTAAGGATTTACCCACTCTTTCTACTGAGAAAAGCTTATCAAATCAAGATTCTTCACCGATTTGGGACTCATCCAAGAGTTACAAACTGTAACGTTAGAAAGAGAACCACTGTAAGTAAATCTGTTCCCGACTGCAAAACAATGTAGGAAAAGAGTGAATTGGAGTGGAACAAAGATGATGATAACAATAACACGTGATCGCCAGCCACTTTTTTCTCACTGAATCACGTCGTGTTTGTCACGTTCGGCGGCCGACAAACTTTTGCAGTCAAGAACTTTGGTAGCGGTAGGCAAGAGGCAAGTGGGAGGAGGGATCATAAGCAGACAGCATTCCAGTGCAGTGGTCGTTTTCCGGTGGAAGTTGCTCGTTCTTATCTGGAGCTGGAGCTGGACCATGTGAGATGTTGCAAGTTGTACGTGATTGGTGTTGGTCGCTCTCACGTGACACAGAGCTAACCCCTCCCCTTCCACCCACCACCACCTCCACAACCCAGCACCCCTCGTTATAAATAGTTGAAGAAATGGAAACTGTAAGCGGGCTTCCTTGGCCAACTACAAGATAAATGGCGTTGCCATCAGTTTCTTTTGTTCTTATCCATCTCTTACGTCTTCTTCTTGTACTTCTTTTTTTCTTATTTTAATTCCTTTCTTCTTCTTCTTTTTCTTCTTCTTCTTTTTCTTCTTCTTCTTCTTCTTCTTCTCTTCTTCTTCTTTTCTTCTTCTTCTTCTTCTTCTTCTTCTTCTTCTTCTTCTTCTTCTTCTTCTTCTTCTTCTTTTCTTCTTCTTCTTCTACTACTACTACTTCTACTTCTTTTTTTCTTCTTCTCTTTTTTTTCTTTCCTTTCTCTTCTTCTTCTTCGTCTTCTTCTCCTTTTCTTTTTCTTCTTCTTCTTCTTCATCTTCTTCTTTTCTTCTCCAGCATTTCCAACTCTTCCTTTATTTCCTACTTTTTCGGCTTCTCTTTAGCCTTCTCCTCTTCTTCTCACACTTTAATTTCCATTTCACTTAACTTTCCTGTTTCTTAATGCCCTTCTCTTTACTTTCCCTTTTTTATCTCGATTTCCCTTTTCTTTGTCATCCTCCTACCTCTCAACGTAAGACTCATTGAACTTCTCCTTATACTCATTTTTCAACTCGATATTCCCCCTATATAAAATCCATCGATATATCCCTGTCTTTTTGACTCACATGATTCTCTATTCGTCAAGTTTCTCTTTTGCTATTTGTTTTAACCACAGCATTTCCCTGATTCTTATTCCTTTTCATTTTTATTTTTGTTACTCTCCGTTTCAATTCTACTTTTTCATCTTCTTTTTTATCTACTACCTACCCAACCCATTTCCATCCGCCACGTCTCCTTTTTATTTGACTTTATCTTCTTTTTTGTGTCAGTGCATTATTTCCTTCTATTCTTTCCTATTAACACTAAACCCTAGTCTACATCATGGCTATGGTTCAAATAGCTGCTGAAAGAAAGCTGTGCAATACATCATCGTGTGCCTCGATTTTTGACAAGGCAATGAATCGATAGGAAAGCGAATTACTTTTCTAGGAATCGGATTGCATCAAATAATTTCCCCAATGGAATCTGTTGAGAAATTTCCAAGATTGGAATGAGCTGGATGTTAAAGGTGTGAGAAGTTACCATTTGAATTGGGAAATTTTCAATTTGAAGAATTTTCACATTTTCACTGTAAAGAAGAACTTGGAATCCAATTTTTTTTTGAAAATAAAGTGATAAATAATTCACATTCAGCATTTAACAAACAAATAAGTCAACAATCCTTTAATTTTTCATTATTATAAAAATTAATCAAATCATCTCTTTCAATTATTATACCCTGAAAATACTAGAATATTACTTTATTGATGAGACCAAACTTAACTTGAGTTGATCTATTTCTTGTCTAGCTATCCTGGAAAGAGCAAGATCTGAAAATACAAGAGAGGAGCTTCTTATCCATGATTCACAATTTCAGGCCTTCTCAGTTTCTTGAATTCAGAATCTTCATTTGAAACTCATTTGAGTATTTGAATTTACCCGTTATGAATTTAATCGAGTACTACATCGATTTCAGCATTTCAAACAGAAGTTACAAAACTCAACAAGATTTACTCATCATATTATTTTAATGATAAATTCATTTTTTTTTATTTTGACTTTCTTAGAACTATTTTACTCCCAGTTTGCGTTTTACAAAAGAAAATTTTCAATTGTACGTTGATGTGTATATGATTTGAGACATGATACAGTTTATGGTTTAGACATAGATAATTTTAGACAATAACATCGGGCAACTGTATGTTACCTCTTCTTATTATTGTATCACTTGCCTGACTCAATGAACCTACGTATTGTTTTCTTTGAATAGTTTCAAAAAGAAACCCAACAAATGGTACTTTTGTATGCATCAAATAACAGAGGATGAGAATCTAGGCATCGGCTTTCAAATTACAAGTCTTTGAATTTCAAATCAGATTCGGATTGGAATAGTTGAACGGTTGTAATATTTCAATGATAGATATTTGCAGGTTAGATTGATTGATCTTTGTTTAATCGAATTGTCGATATGACTTAAATTGATGTATCGAAGCAGAATGACTAGTATATGGATGGGACAGATTGAAAAGGTTAATTTGCTCAACAGAGGGTTTGTCGGTCTACAAAGGTAGCTGAAGTAAGGGACCCGAGACTCTAACTTAATATGGTAGGTGGCTATAATATAATGAGGTGGAATTAAATTCACTTTAATAATAAAATACAGTTCAACTTGAATCTGCTGAAAATAAATCCTGTTGTCACTATGATCAGACAGAGATAGTAACTTTGGAGTGAACCTTTTCTCCAAATGATGACCAATATATCCAGAATCCAATACTTGTGCCGTAATTTGGAAAGATATTAGACCGCATGAAACAACAGGTAGAATGGCAAATCCATGCGAACCAGGTCTCTGATAAATACTATAGGTTATGTAGCGAAGTGCTGGACCAAAATAGTAAATATTTCGAGTTCAGAGTTTCCCAAACTGAAACAGAACGCTCAACTGTGTATTTGATTAGCTTGACTTTTGATTTGTCAAGACAGGCTTCATAAATTTCTACTTCCTCTTTACTTTATACTCCAGGTGTTTATAGATTGTTTTGTATCTTATTATCTTGATGATTGAATCAGGATGATTGGCTTGCGAATCTCTATGGCTGATCAATACACTACAGTTCTTCCTTATCCATATAGGAACTGAAAATCATCAGGGTACAGGTTCTGAGAATATATTGACTGGTTATACAGTATATTGGTAGCATTATAAGCTTGAAAAGCACCATCCACTGTTTCATTTTCCGAATGCAGCAGTTAGACTACACGAACGCCAAGAAAAAATAATTAAAACTTATTTGAAATGAGTTTAACACTATTTGAATAGCTTTATTGTGAAGGCTATTATATTCATTTATATATTCGGTGGACCACTCATTGTTGTTAGCAAAGCTCAATAAAGCTGGTATACGAGGGATATGGAATAATTGGTTTTCTAGCTTCCTCTCTCATAGAATTCAGAGGGTTAGGATAGGTTCCAATCTAAGTGATGAGGCTGTAACATATTGTGGAGTCCCACAAGGTTCAGCCCTATCAGCTGAACTATTTGCCATATTTGTAAATGACCTTTGCTCAGGAACTCTGGAAGGACGTATTACCACTTATGCTGATGACACAGCTCTGAGTTACGTAGCTGAATTCATTGAAAATATTAATATACATATTTCTAAAGATTTAAAAGCGCTCACTTACTGGTTCGATAGAAATTCTCTTACACTCAACATAAACAAAACAAAAATTATGCAATTCAACTTAAAACCAAATGAGAATAACAATCTGAATGCCATAGCTCATTCTTCAGTGTGCATGCTAAGCAACTGCAACTGTAAAGTCGTGGAGAGTACATCTCCAATAAAATACGTTCTTCTTGATTGAAGGTTGCGTTGGGAGGAACATATTAGAACGTGAAAAAACAAATCTTGATAGCATGTAGGAAGTTTTATTTTCTTAGAAATTTATGCCCAAATGATGTGTTAAAAATTATTTACTATGCCACTGTAGAAAGTAGATTGTCATATGGAATGGTGGCTTGGGGAGGTACTTATTCTTCCATTAACAATCCTTTAATAGTGGGACAAAAACACATTGTCAAAGTAATGGATAAAAACCTATGATACATTCGTCTTTGGCTATATTTAGAAGCTGGAATCTGCTCCCTCTCAGATACCTATATTTTTTAAAACTATTTTAAGATTTGGAAGAGAAAGAGAAACAAATTTAGAAATAGAGCGGGGCAGGAGACAGGACTTGAGATCAGAGGACATGCATGCTAATACCTCCGTGACCATATAACGAAATATTCCGAAGATTTTACTTGTATGTAGCCCCCCGAACATTCAAAAACTTGCCGGTATAATTGAAGCAAATCAATAATAAAAAACATTTTAAAAATGAAATCAAAGCTTGGCTTCTATTACAAAATGATGTGGAGAGTTTATTTCCAAGAGTAGAATAGATATGAATTTGCAGGTTTCATTGGATGGAATGTCTTCTTTCTCTCTTGGAAATTGTGTAAAGATAGTATTATTATTCAACATATTATTATGAGCTATTTTCCTATAATGTTGATAATTATGGACGGAAATTTATAAAATGAAATTTATGTGTCTGCTAATTGCTTGAAATGTGATTGTTGGTTATTCTTTCCAAATGAAGGGAAAGTAGTATGGTAATATACATGTGTTATCTAAACTAAAATTCCTCACCCTGTCATATTATGCAAGTTCCGACTCGGCAAAATAATTCATTGCTTTTTTTTCTAATTAAAAATATGGTGTTGCCCCAAACAGGACTTTTAATCCTCGGGGTACTTGAAATTATTTATTCTTCTTTTTGATGTTAATGAGTTATTGTGATTTCTTTGTACAACGTGTAATTGTATTATTTTATTATCTTCATTTTTTATAATGTGCAAGATTGTTGTTGTGATATATCAACTGTACTATTCATAATTTCTGATTATGTGTAATGTATAAATTGGAAATTGGAAGAATAAATGAATTTATTATTATTATTATTATTATTATCCCTGTTTGAGGTTTTGCTTGACCACCCTTGCTCCGACCCACAAGGAAGAGTGAAAGTAATTTTTCCAGAGTGACTGCTCTATTATTATTATTATTATTATTATAGTCCTCCATAGATTACATTATCACTGAATAAAATGATCCGCTATGTATTGCAATAAAAAATCTAGTTTGCTAAAAATCTATTAATTCCATGATTTTTGGAAAATGGTACAGTAATGAAACAATATTTCAAAAAATCTATAGAGTGTGTGTTTCCTTCTCACAATTCAAAACGAAAATTGTCAAAAATTTTACTTCAGGTTGGGAATGGAATACATGGTGGAGCGACAGATGGCAAAATCACAAAAAATAATATTTTGAACATGATATATATAATAATATTCTGGAAATCATGAATATAATACTGTAATATATATATATATATATATATATATATATATATATATATATATATATATAATATATATATATATAATATATATATATATATATAATATATATATATATAATATATATATATATAATAGCGTCAAAAAAACAAATGATAATCAAGAGGAGTTTTTTGGCTACATTCAAGTGTTCTGATTTGAATATCTGTTAGAATTATTATAAATTAAAACAGATTTTTTAATCAACTCCTAATATGAACGAATATGATTTTAGAAGAGGCAGACAAAAGCTTGTTGAAACGATATGCAATCATACACGAATAATATGCATTCTCTCACTACTCGATTGTTTCGGAGTAGAGTTTCAATCGGTAGCAACAAATTGAAAGCTGTGACACAAATTAATTTCGCATAATCAACGGCACTCGAGTGAGCCAGAGACCGGTCGGTCATTGTTTGTTTGGCTGTGAGCCAGCTATCAATTTGATAACATGACAAAGAGCATCCTCATTCCATCGAACGCCCAATATTGTTTCTGTCAGAGTAATTATTTAGAAATGCTTTTCATTTAATCATATTGCATGCGTCAGGTCTTTGAGGCACGCTTCCTATACTATATACATGGGTGTGTCATGCAGTGTCGATAGAGACTCCAGTCAAAAGTCATCTGTGGCAAATAGGCGATTTTCAATGACACTGTCACATGTTTGCAAATCATTTATCGTCCAATTATTACTCTTCTATCTCTCTCCACTAAACCAAACTGTGTATTCTTCCCTCTTACTTCCAACGGTAGTACGTGGTAAGTGGTAGTCAGTGAGCATGGTTTAATAATGTTAATCACAGCTCATTTCCAGTCAACTTTTGGAACGGATGACATTCAGTTTCTCAACTATACAAATTACAAATGAGTCGAATTAAACACGAGTATATTATTCAATTTGGTTCAAATCATCAGTACCCTGAAGAGCATGATTCAATTTGTACTTCTATCTACATTTTATCATAGAGAAACAATAGCGTAAGTAGATATCCCATGGTATAGGGCGTTTATGTCGCAACTTTTACTGTTATCTCAAGCCGATTACTGTCGATTATTGTCGATTTTTACCGTTTTGACCGGGTAAGAGTGTATGAACGGCACAATATGATAAGACTACCAGCATCAAAAAGCTTTACGGAAAAGAACTACGTGGACTATAGGCTTGAGATAACAGTAAAAGTTGCGACATAAACGCCCTATACCATGGGATATCTACTAATGCTATTGTTTCTCTATGATTTTATTCAGTCATGAGTAGGACGAATTTTTTTCTGATATATACAACCAAGTAGCAAAAGTCAATACAACTACATTTATCTTCAATTTTGTTTTCCATCACGAACTGCTCTCAATTGAATCACTTTTTGTTATTGAATAGAGCTACTAGCAGAGAAATTTCTTCAATAATTTAATTTATTCTCTTATTGTGAAAACGAGAACTTTCGGCAGGTCCGCCATCTTTGAAAGAAAATTAATTTATCAGAGAAATTTGACTGCTAGTCGTTCTATCTGATAAAAGAAAGAGATATATTTATCTCTGTATCACCCAAAAGACAGACTGAAATATTGCTGTCCTAAAATGCTTCTTTGGTCGCCACAATTCATTAATTTTATGTGGTGGCCATCATTCATTAATCGATTTTATTGAGGCAGAACAGGCACTTCTTCTCTTAGTGCCTATCCGTTCCGGATGTTGGCTATCAGCATGGCTATCTTGATTATGTTGGTTGCGATTCGGAAGAGTTCTACTGATGTTTTACCGAACCACTTCCTCAGATTTGCCAACCAACATATTCTTCTTCGACCAGGTTTTCTTTTGCTGTTTATCTTGCCTTGAAGGATCTCTTGGAGTAGCCCGTACCTTTCTGTGTTCCTCATTATATGACTGAGGTATTGGAGTTTCCGGCATTTTATAGTATTTACCAACTCTGCTCCCTTCCTCATGCGCTGCAGTACTTCTGCGTTTGTGTCCAAGATATCCTTAAAATTCTTCTGTAAAGCCATAGTTCAAATGCTTCAAGTCTCCTGGTGATTTCTTTGTTCAGAGTCAAGGTTTCCACACCATACAACAAAGCCGAGAAAATATAGCAACGCATGAGTCAGAGCTTCATTTCTAAAGACAGATTGTGGGATTTGAAGAGTGAGCTCATTTTAACAAACACTGAACGGCTTTTCCGATGCAGAACAGGCACAGCACAAAACTATTCCTTCCCCTAGGTTTGATGCATACCATTTGACATACTGTAATATTTGGCATACTACTACTCCCAAAAAAAATTAACTTCATAATTTTTATCCAATTTTCATACTCAAGTGAGCATTCATCAAATTGATTCACTGAATCAATACCGTCAGAATCAATCAGCAGCAAAATGGCGGAGGAACAGGATGTACGCCAGCTGGAACTTCTGTGCAAAGAGCTGTACGAGTAGACAGATCCGTCACACCGTGTGGAGGACAAGAAGGCTCTGGTTAGCTTCCAGAATGCGCCCGACACACTCGCCGCAACCACACTCACCTCACAAAGCTTGTGTCAAGGCAGACGCAGGGGCTCAGTTTGCAGCAGCGCGTTGACATACGGTACGATTGCTCTCCGAAGAGGGGTAGTTGCAGTGACTCACAAAGACTTCATGGATGCAATTCTAGAAGTGCAGGCTAAAAAGAAGGCCAACCTCAACTATTATGCTTAAATTCATCAGTGTTCTACGCTTAATTAAATTTTCTAATCTATTATTTCTAACGTTTTGATTCTAAGTTGTGACAAGAATCATTTATGCTATTTTTTTTCATAAATTTATCAAGATTAAACCCAGAACATACATCTACGTAGAAGAGGCTCCTCAGTCTTCAATCTCTGAACGGTCTTGTCTTGAAATTGGCAGCTTTCACAGAATCAATCAATTATATATTGGTATTTTCCTTAGATTCAGAATCATCGTGTAAATAGCACAGTAAATCAGAGAAAGTTCGAATTTGTTTTTAAGCGGTAACAAAGGTAACCGGCAGTTAATTTTTTCAGAAAATTCCATTCATCCAATTTTCATTTTATAATTCAATTTCAAGTATCAGATTTCAGTAGTGAAATCCAAATCCGATACTGAAATAAAATCCAATGGTGGAATTTCAAAGCTCAGATAACTAAAAGCATGTTTTAAACTGTATTAATAAAATCTTACTTCTCTTTTGAAATACTACGATGAAAAGGAATAGAGTTTTATTAATTTTTGCACAACAGCCCTTGCCTTCAACACAACTCTAGACAATATCCGAATGCAGACATTCTCATAGATAATGCACTTGGCTTAACAAATGGAATAACAAGGGACCTGTCAGCGATTTCTTCCAACAAGCTGCGTTCGAATAGATCACCCAGCTGCGAGAAGATATTGGATTGGAGGTGCTTCTTCACAAAGAGAACAGAGGTGAGAACAAGACGGGAAATAGCAGGAGTCCTGATAGAAAGATCACGCCAACAACCGACGACCTCTTCGTTCCACACACGCACGCGAACACACCCACACGAGCGCGCGCCCACTCAATTTGTGCGGCCTGAGCGACGATTCGGACAGATTTACGACGTGCAGGTGTAGCGTGTGAAAATTACCTAGCAGCTTTTCCGACGGAAAAACCAGCAACAATCTGCCTGGAAAATCTGTGTTCTTCCCCTCCCCCACCTCTCGGAATCACAGGTGGACGCGTCACCGACGTAGCGATGACGTTTTCCACGCCATTTCGTTTCCCTTTTTCGGCGACTGGAAAATCCTCTCCCTGGAAATCCTCTCGGTGTGCCATTTAGCGGATCTGATTTTTCCGTTAGCGAAACGTTTCACCAGCAATTACCCCCGAAAACATGTCATTTATACGCGCACTGATCCCTGATAGAAATACGGTGTTGGGAGAGGGGGAGGTGGTGAGCACCCAATCCGATCTCATCACGGTCGAAATATGTCTGTTTATTTTGGCGCTCAGCCATCATACAGAATTACTCCTGTTTTTAGATTTAAGTTTCATACCTCAATAATTAATACTACAGAAAATAAAAATGTATGATGAAATTTGGATCATTGAACATATTTTATCGTAGTATCTGTTGTTCATAACTATAGTTGTGCATAACTTTCTTATTTATAATTTACTCCTCATCAATCAGAGAGATTTTGGAAGCATACTACTAACATGTTATTTATTTATTTATTTATTCATATGCAAATAGAATCCAGGAAAAACAACATGAATTTGCCCAAAACTGATCCAAACCTTAATTTGGAATACACAGTCTAAAGTTTATGTTACTTACGTAACTTAAATGATATATTAATTCGCACACAATTTTGATTCCAAAAACATGTATCTACAACAATTTTGAATTTATCAGATTGATCAATTTCCAAATAAGAATCCAAACATAATCTTCCTTCACAATTGCTAAAAATATTGAAGACTTTGTTTGAAGAGTATTCAATTGGTAGATAAAGCTACCACTCTAAAGTACATCGCTGATCATATATCAAAAAATGTTTAACAATCTTACAAAGTTCAATACGGGTTTACTTGAAAATTTTTCTCACTTTTTAGCCTCGATAATGACTATTCGAGCTAGTTTCTGTAGTTATTGGACATTTTTTTCTTCTCTCTCATTTTTTTATCAATCGCTCCTTATTTCTCTAGATTTCAGAATTCATATGAACAATATTTGTATATATTAATTTATCAGGATGTCAAATTATCAAAGTAATTTTCATCAGTTGAAATGATTATAGTGAATTTTTATTTAAAAAATATCTGGTCGAAGTGATCATTGTAAAATCATCTCACACACAGAAGAAACAAGGATTAAAGTGACTGGTGTGAAAGGTGGAAAGATTGTTTTTGCCTGAGTGCGATTAGGGAGGAGAAATATTGGATCCGGAAAACATCTCTGTTGGAAACCGCCCTTAGGTCTAGATTGATGTTTAGATTGAAGAAACGTGAATAATAGCGGCTTCCCTGTCCGAAGTCTACACAGGATGGAGTCCCTATTGTGTTGTACTTCATTAATCTACCACTCCAGGGCTCAAGCCCTCAATCCCTTCTCCACTTTTTGGCGTTTTTTCGCTGGTGAAACTCGCACATAACAATGGAGCACTTTACTCTTTAAGGATAAAGACTCGGCTTGCTGAGAAAGTCAAACATTTGCCCTGTTTGTTGCCTGGCACATTCTGATTTAACAAGGAAATGAATAAACAGGGAGACTGAGTGCACATATTCCATCAGTGTTGGCTTTACTCTACGCTCTCAACAAGCATGTGCTTATCTCATGTTTAACGCACCTGAGAGCATCTCAGCCTGTCTTTGAAATGAAATATTATACACCTACGCTATCCTGAAGAATATTCTGATGATTTTGATATATTCAAGATCATGATTTTCATAGATATACAGCGAACCCTTTAAATTTAAAGTTTAAAGTCTTTCAAGATACTTGAGCAGGATAACAAGAGGCCTCTCATTAAGTATCCATGACCTTGATGTTTTCAAGTTGAATGTAAGAGAAGGTACTTAGGATCAAGGAACACAAAAAAGATTTCTCACACATTTCTCTAGATCTGAGGGAATTATACGATTTTCGATTCCTACCCACATTCTCTTAGGAAGTAATAATAAAAAATAACTCCGATTCTCAATATTGATTGTCTGCTTATTTTCTCGATTTTTTTGAATTATTCCTTCGGCCGGATAATGATTTGTTGACACTTGACAGGCAACACAGATTACATTATTCTTAACAGTAGACACCTAAAAAATACCATCTGTGATGTTTCAGTATGTTGATGGAATTAAATCAGAACAAAATCTAGACAGAGGTGGGCAAAGTACTCTCACGCAGGATTTAGAGACAAGTAATGTTGATTTTCCGCTTACTATTCCAAAACTGATTTTTTCAGTATTTGAAATGAGCCATGAATAAAATACTCAACACAGGCCACCCGAGTAACCCTTTCAAGCATGGAAGCTTTTTTCGAACGTGCAGAGTCCAGAAGCGACAGTTTAATGAAATCCCCGCTCCACCAAGACTCAATACAAAAGTCACCTATTCAAACAATACAAACCTAAATATTCTGAGTTCTCCAGTTTTCACTTTGACCAGAACCCATCGACCCGTACGTTTTCCACCTTTCTCTTTCTCACTCTCCTTCTCACCCTCTCTCCCTCACTCGTGTTACTCTTTTTCATCCAATTGAGCTACCAGACAAATGACGCGTAACTCTATTACGAGCAGCTTCTACTTCTCTGGTGCAACAAAGAGCTTGATTTCCAATGTCTCTTCAGAGCCCTGTTCACTATTCCAATTAGCGTATTCGAAACGTATTGTTCTCTACCTATGAAACAAACGAACGCGGTTTCTCGCACAGTATATTATCATCGTACATTTTCATTCCATGAATAGAAGGTTTTTATGAACTTTCTGCCTCTCTAATATAATTATTTATCTTTGAAATTCCAAATGCTACAGATTCGTGAATATTTTCATACGATAAAAAATATTTTGTTGAAATATATTCTTCACTGGTTAATTTATAAACTCTTTTAAGAATCAGGGAAAGAGAGGAAAAATTTTACGAAGTTCCCAACGCTTTGAAAGCCTAATACTCGTTTATGTTCTCAAAGATATAAGTGGAATAGCATTTCCAAGCATTGACATTTATGTGCTTCACGCTACAGGAGGCCTCTAAATGAAGAAATTCTATATCCAACATGCATGTATGTGTGATCTCTTATGTTCATACAGTATAATAATTGTCTTGTATTACTTTTATGTAATTTTCATATCATTTGGAACAACACTTCTATGAATTCTATATACTAACCGGTCATAAAAATAAAATGATTGATTGGAACATTCATATTGATACTCTACATGTACATATATCAATTATATCAGTTCTTATTATATTCTTGGATAAAGAGATTACAGAAAAAATCATGTTGAACAAGTCAAATATCAATTCAGACGATGAGATCCAATCCCCCAATAACAATTTGTCCGGAAATTTCTTCAAAATATCACAAAAACACACAACTCTCGTTCTGGCCAAATCTCAATCCCCAGAGCCAACAGATCTCCAGCCGTGTTTCCAATCAAAATCGTGTCACTCTTCCTTCTCTCGCCTCTCGCCCCGTCATTTCTCTCTCTCTCTCTCTCTCTCTCTCTCTCACTCTCTCTCTCTCTCCCTTCCTAATACACTTCAACCTACCAAGAAGCAATCTCTGATAAACAATTGTTTTCTTTTCACGTCTGTCCCGACAAGCAATAAAGTAGAATATGACAATCAAAAGGTGGAAGGTCTACCGAACAGTGAAACAGACTATTTGGAAGCGAAAAATACCTGTTCTGAAAGTCAGTTTGAAGTCAAAATCTCTCTCATTCTCATTCGCTTTTCCTCTATATCCATCTCATCTTCCCTCACCCCCTCTTTTTCTCCGTCTCTTCTTTCCTCTATAATTCTGTCTCTCTCTGTTATTGTTTCGGCAAACAGCGGCTGATGTGATTTACTCGTGCAAAGATTGTGCATCAGCAGCTCTACTTCTGTGCCAATCGCAATCCTGTTTTGTCTTTGGAGAGCTTTCATCAATCACCTGCCTACAATCGATTCCTCCCTCTCACCTTTTCCACCTCTGCTCACTTCTCAATCATCAATCCGTCTCTTTCCCGCTTCACCTGTCACCTTTCGCTGATAAATCCCCTATATACCTCGGTTTCGCGTCTATCCAAACCCACTCTTAATTCGAAAAACAACTGCAGCTTCTTTTACTCACAATCATGCAGTTTTTTTATCGACAAGCTTTACTCAAACTCTTTCAATATTACTGATTACTCTCGACCCTTTTCTGAATCCTTTTTTCTAGAAAATGTGTTATCTAAGCTAGTTTACGAATTAGATATTAGATCAACTTTCCAGTGGTGAATGCTAGGAATCGTGATGAGAGATCAATATCACTGTTTCAGATAGTCGCTGAATCATCGAGAAGAGAATTTAAAGCTCTTAACTGCCTTACAGCGGAGCAAGTCCTAATGTTGCCACCTTTCTATCGAGAGTGCTGAGAACAGGGTCGTCCCTCATCTAATTTGTGTAATAAGAAATTGTTAACCACTTTTTCGACTATTTTGATTATGATCATTATGGAAATATAATAATACTGTAACCGCCCCCAGATGGCGGTAGAAGAGTGAGTTCTCTAAATTCTAATGGGCGGGTCACGGGACTTGATAAACAACAAACTTTTGCTTTCTATCTAACTATTAAGATTTTATTAATTGAATCAATCTAATTTAAATTTGGACAACAAATAATCTGTATCGTTTCATTGCACATTCTATAAAACTGCCTGTAAGATTTTGCTAACTGTGCGTCTGGAATTCTAACTGTTTACAATTTTAGCGTTAACTTTAATCATTTTATTACTACAATGAATAATTGTGGACTTGGTCAATATAGGGATTTTAACATGAGCTACAAAATATAATGGCACTCACAACCGTTCAATTTATAAATCTATCACTATTGGAATTTTCACTACTTTAATTGAATTTGACACTGATGGAATTTTGACTTACTAATCTTCAACAAACATTCGTACATTAACTTTGAGTGATTAATAAACTACTTCAACATTACTCACGGCGAAAAATTATACATATTAACAATTTAAACAGCAAACAAATAACTCAAAACACACGTTAATTTCGGGCCCTCGAGGCTCGAGGCTACCTCTGGATTTCAAAGTTATTCCGGCCGCGGCTTGATTGGAACTGATCTTTTCCAAATTATGTTCCCCTTCCACCAACGAGACAGCGGTCCACGTGGAGACAGAGCACAATTCCGTGGGAAAAGGAAGTGCAAGTTTGAAATATTTCCAAATACCAGTCTACTTTCCATCGCTAAAGGAAATACAGTTCCCTGAGAATACTTCAACCCTGCATAGAATTTGAGTCTTTCCACTTCCAGACGCAAGTTAGCAAAATCTTTGTGAGAAAATTATTTTTCAACAGAAGAATAAATTCCTCACGACAAAAAATGTCACACTAAAAATTCAATTAAATGAGCACTAGAGTCTGATTGAAGCAGTCCTAATTCTAAACCTCTTTAAATGAACCGAATCAATAAATTTATTTCAATATCATCACCATTACAGTACCACGGTTCGAAATACAATTACCTATTTTATTAATAATTATTGGAAGTATATTTTCAATTATTAATTTCAACGCTTTTTAAGACGCATAATGAAAACCTTCATCTTAAGATTGGACTCCTTCGATGTTACATATTTCCATATTATTATATATGGAGAAGAGTCTTGGATCCGCACTGGAGCAACAGCGAAGAAATTGGAAGCATCTGAGATGTGAACCTATAAAAGATTCCTTAAAATACTGTAGATGGACAGAGTAGCTTAAGGTGCGTACAGACTTAAGCGCCACAAACACGCGCATTCAACTTTTCATCAGCTGATGCTATTCTTATTATATCTGGATTTGTACAGAAACAGTGAGATACAAATATAATCAGCTGATGAAAAGTGAAATGCATGTGTTCGTGGCGCTCAAGTCTGTATGCATCCTAACAGAGTTATTTGAAAGCTCGATAAGAGGACTAAGATAATTTACACTATTGAAAGAAGAAAATTCAAGTATCTAGGATTTGGGAATCTTAGGGATAAAAACGAAGTTGCTGAAGTGTCTTTGCAGTAGAGGCGTTCGTCGGAGTATATATCTTGGCTAAAGATTTTGAGAACGTGGTTTGTAGTGTCAAACTCTTCAGAGCTGCTGTCAAGATCAACAAGATCAACATTGCCAGAATGATTGCCAATATTTGTTAAAGGATAGGCACCTGGAGAAGAATAAGATTATAATAGTAAACATTTTGGTTACATAACATCAGTCATAGTACAAGTATTTCGCGTGAAGAAGTTATTGTGACCGAATGATTGATTTTCTTAATTGTTAGTAGGTGAGTTTCAAGGGGCCGATATGTTGTTTGTAAACCTTTCAATGTTTTATAGGTTAGCTGACATTGCACCGTACATGTGCTGATAAAACACATCTCTTGGTATTTATTTAAGCAACCCCCCACATTCCTTAGCATTTATAAGAAGAACCCTCACTTGCCCATGCATACATCATGAACAGAAGTGGGAAATATGGACAAAAGTCACATTAACAATATCATTGACTTGGCCTTGCTCCAGGCACAAATCACGCCAATACATCAATATTGTTGGAATGTTCCTCGCTTGCTTGCACTATGCTGTCTTATCCACTTTTAATCAATCACCCACTTTCTCGGGGCGGCTGCTGCTACCGCCCAATTCCCAATCGAGGGTCCTCTGTTTTCTTGCACAAGGACCACATTCTGGTGTCTGACATCTGACACAAAGTGTGATTCTCTTTCCAGGTTGTCGCTTGATTTACGACTCACTTCGCTCCCAAGTGACCTCAGCCTGCTTGCACCGCTCTGCTCTCTCTCTCTCTCTCTCTCTCTCTCTCTCTCTCTCTCTCTCTCTCTCTCTCTCTCTCTCTCTCTCTCTCTCTCTCTCTCTCTCTCTCTCTCTATCAATCGAAGGCCGAACGTCACCACTACTTCCAAGCTAGTCGTATTTTTGCTAAAGAAAGCACTCAGAAGTGTTGCTATCGTGTCTCCACCAGTTTGAAACTTCAAGATAAATGTTGCATACAGTGTCTGCCGACTGCCATCAATTAGAACACTGTTGACCGTGCTCAAGAAATAATTTTTTTTTTGTGAGAAATATACAATACGTTTCCAGGTTTCGATTGATTGAGAAGTTGGAAAATTTGTGGCGACCAACACAACATGTAGCTATAGAAGATTGATATTGATAGATTGACTAGCTACTAGTGAAATTGCTGTAGAATTCTATTGTTCAAAAACATGTACTAAATTTCAAATCTCTTTATTTCTTTAATATCCTTACTGTTATTTTCTCATACAAGTTTCATCTGAATCATTTTAATCTAGATTCACCCTTACTCACAGGCAATAGCCTATGCAAGGGTATTTCTCATTACTATCATAATATATTGTACAAAAAATAATTGTTACTACATACTTCATTATGGTATGATTATATTTTATGTTATACTGTAGTACTACTGTTATGCTGTACAATGTACATCAACTTGGTAAAGTGTTGAAGAGAATAAATTTGATTTGATTTTTTTCAGGTCTAGCTGAACTGAGGAGTAAAAAATTTGTCGTAAACCAACACAACATGGAGTTATAGAAGATTGATATAGATTGACAAGTTCTTCACGCTTGAATCGATTGTGGGGAGTCGAAAAGCTCATAAACAACAACCGAATGGTGAAGATATTATTAACTTAATAAGATAATGATAATTTTCAACGTCTTTTATATTAGAAATGCCGAATGTTTCTTTGAAACCAGAAGGAATTTCTCATGGATGATTGATACTTCAAACTTTGTACTATATCTACTAATCATCAATAATTTATTTATTTACTTACAATGTCGAGGAAGACTACAGGCATTACGCCAAAATCAGTCTTCACTACTATTTACCAACAAAATAAACATGTAAGAAATGAAAAATAAATGGAAGATACGGAAGATAATATTATGATACTACATTCATACAGTGTGTGCTGTGAAGCAATTAGGTATAAGTATGAGCATGGTGAATGGAAAGCATGTGAAAGTAGTGATTGATTAAAATAAAAATAACTAATATTAATACAGAAATTGAATAATGTTAAATGTAATTTAAAGCTACGGATAAATAAATTGGAAAACATTATTATGAAGCAAAGAAGAGAAAATATTGAGGTTAACAAGTCAAGCTATACTAAATATAAGTGTTACATACATAATCATGTAAATTTGAAAAAAGTAGAATAATGTGAGACTAATCTAAGAATTACTAGTTTGAAAGAGAGACAAGTATTATTGAACAAAAGATTCATTTGCAAAAATAATTTACAATGCATGCTTCAGAGAGAGAAAAAAAAACACAGAAAATGTGAGTTATATCATAGTAGTTATATATCTATAATAATAGGCTCAGTTAATAATAGGCATGGGGGAATTCACCTTTCTTTACCTATAATACGCGGGGAAATAAGGGGAAAATATATTTCTAGAAATAAGAGAGAGCATCAGAGCAACTGACTTTATCCCAAAGACTGCGATTGATGTATTCAGTGAACAATAGCATCAACGATTCGCCTTCTAGCCTCACTGGCATGGCCATGTAGGCCTACATCAACTCCATCACAAGAATAATTGAAAAGCCTCAGTGCTCTGTTTAATGGAGAGCAATAATTATGCAAATCTCTTGACCTTGGGACATGAAAGATCCTAACTCTTCTTACATTGAAGGAGGGCACCTGAAAGTGAAAACCAATCCTTGTGAGGACACTAGGTGAATCGACAGTACTCCTCAATAATTACAAAACAAAAAGCAACGAGAACCTGTCACGCCTGGTTCCCAGAGAGTCTAAATTGAAAAGGCACCTCAAACGTCCGGAGGCAAAACCCAGAGGACATGCTCTTCCGAATTTCATGTAGAAAAGGAAGTGGAGAAGCTTATTCTGCACCCGCTCGATTTTCAATGCATCCAGATGAGTGCGGAAGGACTCCAAACAATGGATGCATATTCAAGAGCACTCCTGACCAGAGATTGATACAGGGTTATCACAGTATTAACATTATTGAAGCTAGCAGAGTTTCTCAGGACAAAGCCCAAGAGCCTGTTTGCCTTGCTTATGATGTGGTCAACATGTGCTGAGAAGGACAGTGAACTACTGAAAACAACGCCCAGATCCCTGCACACTGTAACCCTTTCCAAGCAAACACCCTCAATCAAGTAGGGATGACAAATTGGATTAGCTTTCCTAGATATGGTCATACATTTGCACTTTAACATTCATTTCAAGTTTATTTTCATGGCACCACAATGCAACCCTGTCAACGTCAGCCTGCAAGGAATAACAATCGTCCAAGCCTCTTACCTCTCTGAACATTTTCATATCGTCTGCAAAAATCAAACACCGGGAGTTGGGTATCTGGAGGGGTAGCTCATTAATCAGTAGCAGAAACAAAAGGGGTCCCAAATTGCTGCCCTGAGGAACACCGGATGTACTGAAGTAAGCACAAGAAATGCTTCCCTGCACAGATACAAAATTCTCTCTTTGAAACAGATAACTCCTGAAGAATTCAATTAATGCAGTGCTGAAGCCTAGCTGAGATAGTCTCTTCAATAATACACCGTTGTTGACACGTTCAAAGGCTTTACTGAAGTCTGTATAGATAACATCAACCTCCCCACCAGCATCCAGCACATCAGAGACAGTAAGTAATTCATCCAGCACATCAGAGACAGTAAGTAATTCAACCAGCACATAATACTAATAATTCATATAGTATACTGATATTCCATTGAATATTTATTATTGGATTAATGAATTTGTACAAGTATTAATATTTGAAAATTTAAGCAATAGAAAACGTAAAAATATGTAGGTAAATTAAAAAAAAGTAAGTGGAAGTAAGTCTATGAAAATTGTCGGAAATCACTGAGATAATGGATTCATTTAAATGCTAATTGAATGATAATTATTATCAAACGAAAATCTAAATTGAATGCTGTAAATCACTCCGGGCTGGCAAATAATTTTTGTACAGTAGCGCAAATCGAAATTCCATTTAGCTGTTCACACATTTTAAAACTTGACAAACTGAAAAATTGACTTAATGACATATTGAAGGATTGAAAATAGGCCTATAACCAACCTCGGTTAATTAAGAATCTACATGCAAAATTTCAAGTTAATAAGTCCAGTAGTTCAGACGTGATGATGCATCAAACATAATTTTCCTATCCCGTATGTGTCTAAGCCAGTTCTTTCCTTCATTATAGTATAGATTACATTCAATGCAAAGCAGTCATCATGCACCACATGATCGCTCATGGAACGTTGAAGTGAGTTCAACTTGGAAACAATTTCAAGTTGAACAACATCAATAATGTAAACACATGATTGAAACCATGAGCAAGGACTCTGTGTGAAACAGAAGCCGCAAAACAATTAAAGGGATTGTTGGACTTTCAAACTTCCAGTTTGAAAATGAATCGTTGACCATTTACAAGAGTCGTGTTGCGGGTTGAGCAAACCAACTGAGCCACTTTATCGCGCCCAATATTTGCTGAAGCAGAAGTTTGTCCAAACTTAGATTACGCAATATTAATCACCGTTTGGGGCGAAATATTGGTGCTTGTCTCGTGTATATGTTATTCTTCATGTAGCCTGCTGTATCGTGGACCGACGAGCCCAAGATTGATGTTATTGACTTTATTCGGTGAGTCTCACTTTTTATGCCTACACTGAGACCTGTAATCAATCAACTCGTGCAACCAATAAAACTCGAGCTCTGCTCGGCCCCACCTACACAATATAAGCATCACCAACATATCGACTTAACGTCAATATTCTGTTTCATATTCAATTGGGTTATTGTTCTCTGGGAAGGGAGCAAAACTGTATGTATTTTTTCATCAAATAATCAGATTTTCAATGTTTCTCATGTAATATCAATGGTCTTCAATGTTTCTCATGAGATTGACGTTGATGGGAAATTAATTGCCAACTTATTATTGATTGCCTATCGTCGTTTGAAATATTATGTTGACTATTAAGGTGCGTACAGATTTACGCGCCGCGAACATGAGCAATTAACTTTTAATCAGCTGATGCCAAGCTTTTTATATCTTTACCTTACTGTTTCTGTAAAAATACAGATATAGTCAGCTGATTAAAAGTGAATTACTTGTGTTCGCGGCGCGTATATCTCTTAGACCAGTTATAGAATAGACACGCTAGGAAGTCTAGCCTCTGAAGCCAACATCTACTGCCATATATCCAAATCGTGACGTCATCATCGAAAAGAAAACTTTCAGATTGTGTCTATTTCAGAAGGATGTAAATTATTATTCATTAAAATGGTAAACTCCAGCTGCGCTCCCGCTAAAATAGACACAATCTGCTATGGAAAACAATGTAAACAAACTCTACAGAAAAGTTTTCTATCTGATGCTGACATCACGATTTGGAGATATGGCAGTAGATGTTGGCTTCATCGACGTTCAGTATGAATATACAATAGGCCGTGTCTATTCTATAACTGGTCTAAGGTATATCTGTACGCACCTTAACAATGGTTTTACTTTTTCAAGAGCCTTATGCAGAAGTACAGTTATATTTGATACAAATTCTGTCCAAACAATGAGAAATATTATCTACAGTCATCGAAGAATCCTATTTAGATTGATTTTTTTACTATTGAACTATGTATTTTTTTAAGTTTTTCAACCAGCAAAAGAATAAGGAGAGTGAGTAAAATGTCAAGTAAAACCAGAGAAGAACCATACATACATTAACAGAAACCACATAATATATAGGTTGGTTATTAACTTTTACAGCAACAAAGATTCATTACTCTTCATACTATCACTAAAAACGTGAATAGAAGTGATGGACAGCGGATATGAATATCTTCATGTGTATAGTATTCAACACTCACCAGAAAGGTTCACGATTTTATTGTTTCATCCTTCTGAAAAAAGACAGATTTTGATTAGACATTCAAATACGGACTTTATTCATGCTGCATTTGGAATGTACAAGAAACATCATAATATTGTTGGCAGAATAATCACTCTGCTATCAGGAGATTATATCCTATTCATTGACCGAGCGAAGTGAGTTCTAAGATTCAAGTCGACGGTTTGGCATTTCTCTTAATGTTTAAATGTTTATATGTTTTAATGTTGCGCATTTACGGCGAAACGCGGTAATAGATTTTCATGAAATTTGATAGGTATGCTCCTTTTTGAATTGCGCGTCGACGTATATAAAAGGTTTTTTGGAAATTTTGCATTTCAAGGATAATATAAAAGGAAAAAGGAGCCTCCTTCATACGCCTATATTACCGTAAAAATCAGACTAATATTTCTAATTCATCATAAATCAGCTGTCTAGTGGACTATAATAGTACCCGTTCAAAAACATCGAAAATCTTGAAAATTTATCTTTCCATCAACGTTAGTAGACAGTTGACTATAATACTACCCGTTCAAAAACATCGAACATCCTGAAAATTGTATCTTTCCATCAACGTAGTAGACAGTTGCAGCCAGACCTGATAACAGTGCTCACACTCACATTCCGGGACGACACGTCACGGTACGATAGGACAGAAAGCTCTATATTTATTTAGGATTTTTCCTAGACACTTTAAATTGATACATTATTTTTTAATTTTTGAGAAAACATAACAACAGGTCAATGTAACTTACTGAGCGCGAGGTCTACTGTTCACAGAACTACTAGTAGAAATTTATTCTTATATTCATAAAATTTGCTATCCATACAAATTTCTATCACATTGTTTTAAGAAAGCTCTATCGAAATACTCATACAATTTTCCCATAATCTACTCCTATACCTATTTCCATTTTCCATTTTCCCACAACCTATTCCTGTTGCTCTGTGTCCCAATCCAAGTCACCTTTATACTCGCACCCAATATTTCAATCGTCTAACAACCAGGAACCATAAACAAGCACAACACTGACAGCCCCACATGAAAATAGGAACTTTTGCATCAGGCTTTTGGCGAAAGCCAAGCTTAGAGATTTGGAAGCTTTTTGTTTCTTTGAGGAGACTGGTTGAAGTTGGGACTGTGTTGCTCTGGCAATGTTGGAAACCAGCATTTGCTAACTTCAACATGCAAGAGGCCGAAAATCGATGCCATGTTTCCTCAGAGAGCTGTTCTTCTTCCGTAGTGCTCTTCACAATCCGACAACGCTCATATTATTCTCATTTTTGCACCCTATCTCTCTGTTTTCCTTTTTTTTACTCTCAAACGCTTTCTCACCTTCTGCCCCACCGTCGTTCCACTATCTTTCTTCTTATCTTCTTCTTCTTCTCCCTACAGCTGAAAAGTCTCCCCAGAGTACGTATTTTCTGGCTGACCTCTTTACCCAAGTCGAATGAATATTCCGGTATTTTAGACTGGATATTTTTGTATTCACTTGAGTAGGAATTATGCAAATTATAACAAATGGCTCTTCTACTTATGATATAACACTCAGTGGGAGACCAGAATCCAGTAACTTTTAAACTAAAAAAACTTGTATACATTTCTATAAATAATAAGAAAAGTTTTACATCATTACTTCAGAGATATTTCTTCGGCTGCTACTATAAATGTAATTTCCAATCAAACTTTATATTAATAATATTATTATTATTTATAATATTTACGTCTGGTTTATAATATTTGAAATTTTCCACTGAAAAGGAATTTTCTTATCGTTTGTCATTCTTGCTTTTTTATTCTTCTTCATTTGTTTTGTTTGTAAGATTTCTGATTAAAAGTGAATTACTTGTGTTCGCGGCGCGTATATCTCTTAGACCAGTTATAGAATAGACACGCTAGGAAGTCTAGCCTCTGAAGCCAACATCTACTGCCATATATCCAAATCGTGACGTCATCATCGAAAAGAAAACTTTCAGATTGTGTCTATTTCAGAAAGATGTAAATTATTATTCATTAAAATGGTAAACTCCAGCTGCGCTCCCGCTAAAATAGACACAATCTGCTATGGAAAACAATGTAAACAAACTCTACAGAAAAGTTTTCTATCTGATGCTGACATCACGATTTGGAGATATGGCAGTAGATGTTGGCTTCATCGACTTTCAGTATGAATATTCAATAGGCCGTGTCTATTCTATAACTGGTCTAAGGTATATCTGTACGCACCTTAACAATGGTTTTACTTTTTCAAGAGCCTTATGCAGAAGTACAGTTATATTTTATACAAATTCTGTCCAAACAATGAGAAATATTATCTATAGTCATCGAAGAATCCTATTTAGATTGATTTTTTTACTATTGAACTATGTATTTTTTTAAGTTTTTCAACCAGCAAAAGAATAAGGAGAGTGAGTAAAATGTCAAGTAAAATCAGAGAAGAACCATACATACATTAACAGAAACCACATAATATATAGGTTGGTTATTAACTTTTACAGCAACAAAGATTCATTACTCTTCATACTATCACTAAAAACGTGAATAGAAGTGATGGACAGCGGATATGAATATCTTCATGTGTATAGTATTCAACACTCACCAGAAACCAGAAAGGTTCACGATTTTATTGTTTCCTCCTTCTGAAAAAAAAAACAGATTTTGATTAGACATTCAAATACGGACTTTATTCATGCTGCATTTGGAATGTACAAGAAACATCATAATATTGTTGGCAGAATAATCACTCTGCTATCAGGAGATTATATCCTATTCATTGACCGAGCGAAGTGAGTTCTAAGATTCAAGTCGACGGTTTGGCATTTCTCTTAATGTTTAAATGTTTATATGTTTTAATGTTGCGCATTTACGGCGAAACGCGGTAATAGATTTTCATGAAATTTGATAGGTATGCTCCTTTTTGAATTCCTAAGCGCGTCGACGTATATAAAAGGTTTTTTGGAAATTTTGCATTTCAAGGATAATATAAAAGGAAAAAGGAGCCTCCTTCATACGCCTATATTACCGTAAAAATCAGACTAATATTTCTAATTCATCATAAATCAGCTGTCTAGTGGACTATAATAGTACCCGTTCAAAAACATCGAAAATCTTGAAAATTTATCTTTCCATCAACGTTAGTAGACAGTTGACTATAATACTACCCGTTCAAAAACATCGAACATCCTGAAAATTGTATCTTTCCATCAACGTAGTAGACAGTTGCAGCCAGACCTGATAACAGTGCTCACACTCACATTCCGGGACGACACGTCACGGTACGATAGGACAGAAAGCTCTATATTTATTTAGGATTTTTCCTAGACACTTTAAATTGATACATTATTTTTTAATTTTTGAGAAAACATAACAACAGGTCAATGTAACTTACTGAGCGCGAGGTCTACTGTTCACAGAACTACTAGTAGAAATTTATTCTTATATTCATAAAATTTGCTATCCATACAAATTTCTATCACATTGTTTTAAGAAAGCTCTATCGAAATACTCATACAATTTTCCCATAATCTACTCCTATACCTATTTCCATTTTCCATTTTCCCACAACCTATTCCTGTTGCTCTGTGTCCCAATCCAAGTCACCTTTATACTCGCACCCAATATTCAATCGTCTAACAACCAGGAACCATAAACAAGCACAACACTGACAGCCCCACATGAAAATAGGAACTTTTGCATCAGGCTTTTGGCGAAAGCCAAGCTTAGAGATTTGGAAGCTTTTTGTTTCTTTGAGGAGACTGGTTGAAGTTGGGACTGTGGTGCTCTGGCAATGTTGGAAACCAGCATTTGCTAACTTCAACATGCAAGAGGCCGAAAATCGATGCCATGTTTCCTCAGAGAGCTGTTCTTCTTCCGTAGTGCTCTTCACAATCCGACAACGCTCATATTATTCTCATTTTTGCACCCTATCTCTCTGTTTTCCTTTTTTTTACTCTCAAACGCTTTCTCACCTTCTGCCCCACCGTCGTTCCACTATCTTTCTTCTTATCTTCTTCTTCTTCTCCCTACAGCTGAAAAGTCTCCCCAGAGTACGTATTTTCTGGCTGACCTCTTTACCCAAGTCGAATGAATATTCCGGTATTTTAGACTGGATATTTTTGTATTCACTTGAGTAAGAATTATGCAAATTATAACAAATGGCTCTTCTACTTATGATATAACACTCAGTGGGAGACCAGAATCCAGTAACTTTTAAACTAATAGAAAACTTGTATACATTTCTATAAATAATAAGAAAATGTTTTACATCATTACTTCAGAGATATTTCTTCGGCTGCTACTATAAATGTAATTTCCATTCAAACTTTATATTAATAATATTTACGTCTGGTTTATAATATTTGAAATTTTCCACTGAAAAGGAATTTTCTTATCGTTTGTCATTCTTGCTTTTTTATTCTTCTTCATTTGTTTTGTTTGTAAGATTTCTTTTTATAAGTGTATTTTTCATTTGTTATATTTTCTATAATAAACTCCCTTCTTCTGGGGGTACCAGGACGAAGGAAGAAGGAAAAAGGAAAGGAAAAAAATATTATTATCATCATTATTATTATTACTATTATTATTATTATCCAATCAAACTAACGAAATTTAGGCTAATGCCTGAAGAGGGTATTTAATTTTATTTTTGTCATTGACCTATTCTCTTACTTCTGAAGCCTAGTTGGGATGGATAGCAGGCGAAGGAAATGGAAAAAATTGCATTCTCCCAATTTCAAAACAAATTGAAAGCATATTTTTCTCAAAATAGACTTTTAATTAATGGGCTTAAATAGATCAGTTGAGAATTCAATAGACTATTCTCGAACTCTCACTCCAATTAACTCACATTGATTGCAGGTGCTTCTAAAAGATCTATATTAGTGAAGTTTTGAAGTTAGGTAGTTTTAAGAGATCCTTCATTTTTTGTAAATATAGACATTTATATCATAATGTTTAAATAATAGGATTCTTGAATGGGTATAAATTTAAACATTGAGAACTTGAGACTAAATTCTTCTCGTTTGTAAGCGATTAGGTACTTATTAATGTGAATTACAAGTTATCTCAACTGATTGAATTCAGGATGACATACAGACGTTTCCAAGTTGATGAACGGTATTATGATTTCATCTAACCTCAAATTAAGCTAGTCAGCTAATGAAATATTTAATCCAGATTATAAATTAGACGCTGAATTATCTTGAAAGCCACAATGCCATCGGTTCTTCCGCCACAAATATAGCGAGCGGAAGCTGAAGGTTTCTCTCAGTAACTTATCAAACTTAAACACTAACCAAGCTCGGTGAAGCAGAAAGTATTTTCTGTTCAACTCCGTGATCGTTGAGCCGAAAATCGGATTATGGTTTTCGTGCTATTTAAATTCATACTGCTAACTGCTTTATTCAATTTGGAGCAACTAAGGGAAGGCTGACTCGGAGGATTCTAACCGAACCAAATCCTTAATTTGGCCGCTATTATATCTTCCAGCAGAACGCTCAATCAAATTTCCTCCTCAGTAAGCTTCGCCATTTAAGTTGACTATAAATTTCAGTTGCCAACTGACTGGACTGACTCTAGTTATCAAATAATCTTTTCTGACCTGCTATTCATTAGGGAGGATCTACCCTGACTAAGTCTCTCACCCATTCTTAACTGAATTCCTCACTAAACAGACTGCTCAACCTTCAATTCTCAGTCTCAGTAAGCTATATTTGAAAAGTAGGCTATCCAATATTAATTTCTTACAAAAACAACAATTTCTAAAAATACTTTGAAATCTCCATTTTATATGTCTTTGATTTTTTTCGTTGGCGAACCAATTTATTACTTTTGTGATAATAGTATAAGTTTTATAGGAAAATTGTGGAGATCATTAAATTGCAACCGTTCATTAAATAATAATTTCTTTTTATTGCATCTCTCTTCCTAATTTCATCTTGTTACATAAGGAGTAAATAGGCCTATCTAAGAATCCATTAATGTTCCTGTTTAAGAATATTAAGAAGTTTAGAGGTGATGGTTTCGACCGTTTCTTGAGATGGTCGAAAGTATTACAGTCAGTAAGTAGTAAGTAAAAGATTTTGATTACTTAGTTAAATATTTGACTGCTTGTCGCGTGAAATACATAGAAAAACGTGTGTTAAGAAGTTTATTCATCTCGATCAATCTTACAGACATTTCTGTTGAACCTTCTAATGTTAGCTTGAGTTCCTCAAGTTCTTCGAACATCCTAAATCACATGAACGATAAAATCAATCAGAACTCTCCTTTTTAACGAATGAATTAATTCATGTTCAGCATGATTTACAAGTTGCATGTGAATGGAAGAATTGCGATCAGAGGAATTGTTAATCATTCACAATCTAGGTAACAGACTTTGTTTTTGATCTATTCAATCTCCAACTCACCTTTTTTAAATAATAAACCAAAATACAATACATTCAGTATTCAACCAAAATACAAGACAGAAGTAGCAAAATACTATTACAAATCATATAAGCAATGACCTAAAATCTTTCAATTTCCATTAACTAACACAAGGCTCTCAAAATTTCCTGATTATCTTGAGAAATAATTCAACACACTTTGCTCTTTTTAATAATCAACTAGAAGGACAAGTATTTCATTCCGTTAGATAATACAAACTAATTATCCAGAATCTTTCCGGATTCTGTCAAGAAACCATTTGGCAGCAAATCTTCTAGGAGCTTGCCCACATTGGCTGGCACTGCATTGATACAGCGAATAATCACCAGGGAACGAGTTGATAGCACGCGGCGCTCGCTCTGCATATTCATGGCGCAGAATTCAATGCTCTAGGAAGCACTGAGACAACACCGAGCTACTCACGATTTCATCAAAATTCAAGCCACGAATTTCCCGCTCAAGCCCTCCTTAATCGAGTACCTTGGCTTTGATAAAACCCCCGAGATGCTCCCGAGATCTTCAAAGGGGATCGAATGTTGATGGCTAGATTCCTGGAGGAGTTCGATTGAATTGGCGAGTGGTTGTCATTGAGCCAGATTTCTCAGACCACATCAATCATTGATTGCTGATTTCAGTTGTGATTGGCATCGTGTACACAACAGTTGGCGAGCTCTGAGAAGTTGAGATTCAGCTCAGTCAGCATTTGTTGAATGGGAAGCATTAATATTATTTATAGGGAATACTGACAGTTCAGAGTGAATCTAACTATAGTGAGATTCACTTCTAACTGTCAGCATTGTTTGAATACGGAGCATCGATGCTTTTTAGGAAGAATGCTGACAGTTTGAAGTTAGTCTCACCATAGTTTGGAATTCAATTTGGTGTGGATCAATGTCTTCGCAGAACTCAAAGCATCTTTGGATTGCTTTCAGGTTTACCTGAATAATTATGTTTTATCATAACATGGAACGACAAGGGACTTAAACCACATACCTCTCTGTGGTATGGATTGTGGTTTGTGATTAGGTACTCTATTAAACTTAATCTTAAATTCCTCATTAAAATCTTATATTCTCTCTTCATTCACTTTTTTTAATCACCTTTCTTCGTGATAACCTTCTAGTATATTCCATATTTTATCCTGCATTTTTTTTCTTCATTCAACTCTTCATTGCTCTTTAAAAACCTCTCTTAAACTGTGTACTGTACATCAATTCTGGTGGCTGAATAAATTCTAAAACTAAAAAAATGTAATTCTCATAAAACATTAAACACGATCATTTTGAATGATTCAATCATATTCGATGCCCTAGTAACAAACCTTATTTAGGATGGATCTATTTCCATCCAAGTCATTTTCTCATGTTTTCAATTTAGAAAAAGCATTCAAACTCGAAAATCAAACACTTTTTGCAAGAGTATTGATTATACCAACCTGTATTCCTATTCTCCTGTAGTCTGGTTTCCAGGTTATTCAATAAAATTTACTATGCTGCTGACTTTTAAGATACTATGAATTATTTAAGGATCTAATAAATATGAGAATTGTTTTTTTTTCACAGAAATATAATAAGGTTCTACTACTTCAGGGTTATTCTACTTCTACAAAGAAACTTCAATATTTTTCACATCTTTCCTTTATACTAGGGATGGGTATCGAAAGACAAAACATCGATGTTTTTTCACCTTAACATCGATAAGTGAAAAACATCGAACAGTAAACATCGACGCATCGCCGTACATTTACGGATGATACTACGAAGACTATTATACAGCGTATTTCAGAAGTAGTGTTGAACATTCTAGGGTATTGTTCCTGGATGATAGGAGACGACAAATGTCGTATTTGAAGTGTCCAAAACTCAGCGGTTATCCTTATAGCTACCATTTTCTTTTTTTCACTTAGGAATTTTTATCTCAAAATAAAATAATTTTGAATAAATAAATACTCAAAAGCATCAGAAACGATGAATGAATAGATTTTTTGATTGAACCCACAACACTTTTGTTAATAAGCTTAAAGAGCATTAGTTTATTATTTTGTATAGATATAACTCAATTATTTTGGAAGTTGATTGATTCATTGGTTTATTTTTTCATAATCTCGAAATACTTAATAGTACAAAAAAAATTCTAAAGTGACTAAAATTTAACTGGAGCTATTGTTCCAATATTTTAACAGTTACTAACTGGAATTACAGCAATTTTGGACTTGTGGTATTCAAGTAACAGTGTTTCGAATAATTGAAGTCAGGTTGTGACTAGAAAGATACATGAACTCTATTGTAGGTAGTTTACAATATTTGTCATCTCCATAGTTAAGTCAGAAACCTCTCGGGATATCCTTGAAGATTCTGTCTGGAATTTCATCCTAAGCTAATTTTAGCAATCATTGTTACTCATATTGTATTCATTCAATACCTGATCAATTTATTTAGGTAATGGAAATGATTAAAGTTTTTTTATATGGATATCTACACTCCTTACAATACGAGGACCTCTATTCCAGATCTAGATTAATTGGTGTTAAACGTATATTGAGGAAAGCACTTGTAATAAGAAAAAACTGTTTCTTCCTAAGAAACGAAGAATCCGACCTCTTATTTAATTCTAAATAAGTATCTAACCTTGACAAGAGCTACAGAAGTTATGTAAATCTACAAGAGTATCCAACAATCTCACATAAAAATACAGAGAGCCTAAATGAAACATTCATTTTAGTTGGGAAAAACATCGGATGACCGATGTCTAGGTTAAACATCGAACAGTAAACATCGATGCTAAAAACATCGATGTTTGATGTTGAAACATCGATGTTTTCAAACATCGATGTATCGATACCCATCCCTACTTTATACACACTCAACAAATCACTACAAAAATTACTCTCAACTACTATCAAGCAGTTACTATTCATAAAAATATGGTGTGGCGCACTCACACAACTTTCCTTGCCGTTATGAAAATTGATCACCTGACGCTACGGTAGTGTTCCCGCGCATCTCAAGTCTACTATTCAAAGATTAGAACCAGCTGGTGACAGGGTAATAACTCTGGAGACACACGAGGTCTGCTATCTCTTCATAGTGAATCATTTAATAGAATCAACAGTTGCCAAATAGTTTGCAATTGGATTATCAGATTTTCTCGATTTTCGAGTTTATTTTTAATTTTAGGTGGAAATGTTACTGAACATTAATTGTAGAGACTCTCATGCTCAATCTATTCCACTCGAAATTTTTTTGTTTCAATTGTATCTAAAGCTTGATAATTAAGAATCTAAAATCAAACTTTGCATAGATGGGGCGGAACTCCTGAAATTTTTACAGATATGGGACTTGTGGCATTTGATAGAGCTTATCGATGACTATTTCAGGTATAACTTTAATCAAAGTCGTTGGAGCCGTTTTCGAGAAAATCACGAAAAACCTTGTTTTTGACAACATTTTCGCCATTTTAGCCGCCAACTTGAATCGCATTTGATCGAAATTGTTCGTGTCGGGTCCTTATATTGTAAGGACCTTACGTTCCAAATTTCAAGTCATTCCGTTAATTGGGAGATGAGATATCGTGTACACAGACGCACATACACTCATACACACACACACACACACACACACACACACACACACACACACACACACACACACACACACACACACACACACATAGACCAATACCCAAAAACCACTTTTTTGGACTCAGGGGACCTTGAAACGTATAGAAATTTAGAAATTGGGGTACCTTAATTTTTTTCGGAAAGCAATACTTTCCTTACCTATGGTAATAGGGCAAGGAAAGTAAAAATCTAGTATTTCATGTCTTGTAATGGATCTTGTAGTCTGAACAATATAAGTTTTATAATTATAATTTTTCATTAATTCGTGACACCTAATTTCATGAAATCGAAAAATAATGAAAATGGCCATGAAAACCTTGTCTGAAAATTGATGAAGTTTGGGCAACAGTGACAAAGTCCTCTCAATTATTTTCTATTACACTTGGAAGACTTGAGCAAAGTTGATATTCAATTACTGAAGATGAAAGGCGAGGCCCCTCGAGATTTCCCCCTATCCTCTCATCTTATACAATGTTATGCAGAACAAAATTCGTTAAACATTCCAGCAGTGGAGGCTCCTTATTCCCTGGAGTTACGCTCACAGGAACTCAACTTATTGACATTGAACATCAACATTAACAATCTGAATTTTTAATAAGCGATTCCAAGTAAATCTGAAATCAATTTGATCCAATTTCTCATTAATTTATCATGTGTTGGTGTGAATTATTAAATTATTAATGGCTTTCCAATCGGAGGAAACAGAGTTTGATTTTCATTTCGATTAATCTTTCCAACATAGATAGTTGTTAAGTTTTTATTAGATAATACGTTTTTATAAGTTTTATAAGTTTTTAATAAGTTTTAGATAAGTTTTTATAGTAGATAATTTTTTATCAATTTCAAGTGACATTCGAATTCCAATGCTTATTCTAGGAAAAAATTGTGATTCTTTGATTCCCTCAGAAGAGAATAATCCTGTTTGGGATAATAAAGGCTCTGCCTTCTGACATAGTGTGGCACTTACTACCTTGAAGTTTTTTCTTCTGCGGTTGCGCTACAATATTTTCTCTATTGATATTGACCTTTTCCGTCAATTACAATATTATTATAATCCAGAGCACTTGCAAAATAATGGCTCCTTGAATTGATTGATTGAGATAATCATCAAGGATCAACTCACTAATTATTCAGATGTGGGGTTGCATGATATGAAGAAAGGTTCATTTGAAAAGCTCTAGTTATTTTTTTGAAGAAAGTTTTGTAATTAAAATATCAGTTGATACTGAAATGCTAAATTTAGAACTCAACATTGCAAAACAAAGTGCAAATGAGATATGAGTTGAACATCAACAACAGTCACAATTGAAGACTTATCTTTGACATTAATCCTTGACAATAATTCGAATGATGAAAATATTCAATTATAAGAAACAAAAATAGAATATTCAAATTTATGTCGATAACCTGAATCTAAATTGAATCATTCGAATACGTGGAACAGAGTGAAATTGAGATGATTGATGAACAGTAAAATAGGATAGATAAGATCTAAAGATTTAGATGGATACTTTGAATCTATGTTGACAGCATCCTAAACGTGCGTTGAAATATTTAATTCCAATGAGTTGCAAATAAGAGTCATTGAGTTGTAAATGACTTTGACTTTCAGGCGTTAACCATCCAAAATATGATTCTGTATCAGAGGTCAAGTTAAGATAGGATAAACATTATCAGAAAACGTAAAACAAAGATGATGTTTGAGATAAGGGCATGTGAAGCTGAACAGTTGGGGTCATCCATGTTTACCAACGCTATGCACACATGTTTAATGGAGTGGACCATCCAGGGGTGCTAATCCCCTAATTAATCTGTAATCTGCAGGCAGCAGATATTGCGAAACAACACACTGGCACTGGCTGCTGAAGGGCTCTCAAGTGTCGGCCACCCGAGGGCCAATTTCGTGCATCGTTTGATCTTCATCCGGTCGCCTTTCTAATCAAACATCAAAGTCAGCCAACAAGTCATCCTCACACCACACTCTATTAATATAATAGAGCTGATAGATAGTACGTGGTATCAACCAGGATTATCGCTTCTGTCAGTAAAACAATTGCACTGATTAGATAGCACCCGCGTTCTAGGTACGGTAGTGTATAAGTAGATTTAGCGCGCATGTTTTGAATCATGATATTCCAAAGTAGGTACTTATTTTCTGAAGTTCAGCTACTAGGAACTTATAGAGATGTAGTCATGAATATAACTTGAGGGTTACGTGCGCCTCTTCATATATTCTTCCAAGTAGCATCTACGAATCAATAATTTTTTTTCATTTGATGTTTAATAATCCTTTTCATTGAAGTGATTCTATTTATCGGAGCTATTTCATATAATAGACCGAATCAATAAATCGTTTCATTCCACATCTATTGATCCTTCCTTCGAAGTAGTTTTATTCATTGAAGCGATTTTATCTTGTAACCATCATGTAAACCTCGAATCTTCATTGGAAGTCTCCCACAAGCATCAATAAATGATGCTCTCTATTCGTCTCCAGTATTAGGTAGTTTAGAGTTAAAAGATACTTCAATCAAACAACTTAATCTCTCGAGTGTAATATCTTTTTCTTAGAAAATATCTCATTCGAGGCTCTTTGATTTTCTTTCAAACTAGAAAAGTCATCCCCACCTTCCAACATTTCACACTTGATAATAGAAAATAGACTAAACCTGTGTTTACAAGAACCCTTGAATAGGAAAAGTTTAAAACCACTTGAATAACACTTTTTATGCTCGTGATTGTATTCGAGAATTGGTAATTCTGTATTGAAGTCAAGAATTTATTATGAGAATCTTGAAGTACTCCAAGAATTTATTATAAAATCATGAATGACCTGAAGACTTCATCTAACATACTACTGTAGCTGAAATTTCCTCCTCCTTACAAATTTTTCGAAATATTGTCGAATAATTAATTCTTACTCTAGTAAGAAAAAAATTATCCAATGAATTCATGAATTCCTACAAGGAATCATTGAGAAATGATAAATCATGTATAGTATATTATTTAATCATGTATATTATAACAAGACAGTCTCAAACAATGTGGATGATTGCAATATAGGAGAATGAGAATACAATGAAATTTTATAATAGATGTATTCCTGAATTCAAATCCACATCTTCTCTGGATTTGGTATTTTTAAATACTCTTTCAGACTACAGTGATAATCACTACTCTCTACTACTCTCAAAATACAATCCTTTTTTAGAATACTGAAAGACATCATATACGAAACTCATGAATCAAAAACAATATCGCCATACACTAGATTTAAAGATGTCCCTTTTTGATACACAAACATCAACAATCAAGGCACGAAGCCAAGCAATTAAAACACATTCGCCATGCAGTACAGAGCACAGAGCACAGAGCACAGAGCACAGAGCACAGAGCACACAGTGTTGTTTGAAGTTAAACATGTCAGCCATGTCGACGAGTCATGTCGAAACATGTCACCCGGGTGCTCATGCATACTGAACACATAGAGACGTGACTGATCAACACACAACACGTGTGTGAATGTCACGTTCTAAATTTTTCAATATTCCTCCTGAACATGAGCAACCAACCATGACGGAATTCCAATTATGCATCCAAATAAAAGCTGTCACCAACACACCTGAGCTAGTCATAAAGCTGCTTTTATATTTTCTTCGTTTATTAATTATCATCAACAGATAGAGTTCAACAAAAAAACATACATGTACGTTCCGTGCGAAAAGAGCTTCTGGTTCAGAAACAACTCTGGACTGTATACACGGTTTTTTACACGACTAGGTAACATTGTTTGAGGTGCTATCACAAAAAGAGGCGTACAGAACCGTGCTGCTTTCACAATTGGGGAGTTGCAAAGTCTAACGCTACAAAATATGGAAAAGCCCATAAAAGTTAGTAATCAATAGGGTAGTTTGTTACTCTCCTACGGTCAACTGCATAAAGAAAGGATATCATCGGACATACAATACTTTATATCATACTTTATATCAATACTTTACTATCATATATACAATACTTTTTGTAAAGTATTTGTATACTATTAATTTATACACATACTATTTGTATTTTTAAAAATACTGCATTTTTCCCAATCAAATTCTAGTAATTTGTGAGAAACTCTGATTATTGAATTTAACTTGAAAAGGGGTTGGAAAGCATTGAAAGTTATCATATTTTGAGGAAATTATTGAAACCAATCATAATTTCAAGAGTTTTATTTTGTGATACCGTAATATAGAGTCTGATATAAACCAGTAAGACTTATTTAATCTCTATAAGAAGGAGGAAACCATATTTAGAGTTGCGAAGACTCATAACATACTGAAGTAATATCCAGCCCAAGAAATGATCCAATAGAATTATTTTGTAGCGTTGGTATCCAGATTGCTCCTTTTTATGGAGAACAAATATAAAAGTTTATGACTTTTCAGGAATAAGGGAAAGTACTCATGAGTTTTTATTGCTTTCTTTATTTGCGCTGCAGAAAATACAATCCACAATTTTTCCCTCTATTTACATTCTCCCCTACATCTGATACGATACTCTCAAATTTTTTCGTGAGCTTCACAGTTTATAACGATAAATAGAGACTTCAATTGGATATGAAGTTCCGTCTGGAAGTTTACTATAAATTCTGTGGAGCGTGATTTTTACTCGCCTCACATATGTAGGATGAATCTTGTACTGAATCAATGGTGTATGGACTATAAATTTTGCAATTGCGTGTGTAGACGCTGAGTGTACACCAGACTGATTGATTCACTACAAGATTCAATACAATTGTCGGAATCGCGGGAGGCCTAAACGCTCGCTCACCCTTGATTCTTCTAAGGACAAATTGTATAATGATGAAATTTTTATAAGCAGTGTAGCGATCGCTAAACACTGAATACGGATACCTTAAAATTATTACCTGTGAAGAATGAGCATACAAAATCATACAGGTCGAGCAAAAATCCCGATGTAGATAATTTACGGGACTGCGTCTCTAATAAGTTCTGAAGGATTAAAATACGGTATTTGGACCAAATATCGTTCAGAATATACTTCGAGAACAGAGTCTTGTCGGGTTTTAAGCTCTATTGTAGGAATTTATATGATCTCTGGCTGCATCTGCTGTACAATTGATGTGTTCGCTCCTAAGTCGAGGTTGGTAACAGATAAAAGCTGATATATGAGCAGGTAAGGACAAAGAATAAATATCTCGATCTGACCCCACTCACTACATCCACTTAGACCTGTTCCGATATCCAGCTTAATTCAATTATTTCAATGATCGTATTCGATCGGTTCTTGGTGATATAGAACGTATCAGACACAATAATTGACAGGCTTAAGAAATAATCGAACTCAGAAAACGAATTAACAAAACTGGAATATATTATACATTAACAAAATGATTAGCAAATTTCTTGTACTTGCATGATATCATGCGTGATTCAACAGAATTTTACAATTGATAAAATTGAACAGTTTTGAAAAAATAGTGAAAAAATGAATTATAAAATATTTTTAAAATGCTCGGGGTCGTGGTTCTGGCAGCGGAGGATAGCTAATCAAACTACGAATTCTTAGAAATTCTATATGGATAAATTCTAGGCTCTTAAATGCTAAAAGCGCTTGTCGGCGTGGCCAATAATTTAACGAAGAAAAATTTATGTTTCTGCACTGAAATATTTTCGAAGCGTAGATTGGGGCCCCTTTTAAACTTATAACTCACGTGAAATTCCTTGGCGGTCGTGGTTTTCTTCTTTAGATCAAAAATCGTTTGATTGGCAGCAATCCAGGCTTCGGTTTCAGCACGTGTGGAATTTTAATTTAAATATCTCCTTCACCGAATTAATTAAGGGATAATTTACTTTAAACTTTTAAATTTATCGATTGATGAATACAAATTTACAAATAACAATAGATTGGCCTAAAATATTGGCTCACAAATAAACATATAAATCGAACGAAATTTTACAATAGGTCTTGGTAACTATAAAGAGATCTGAACGGTGAGGATTTCAAAAGGGAAGTGCTGTCTTTTTCTCTAAGCTTCTTGGCTAGACCTTTCTTCTGAGAATCTCGATGTAATAATTTGCATGAAAATTTGCCATTGGTAGAACGATTGTGACGTGGACGTGACGTCAGTGGCAGGCAGTAGAATATAATTCCTTTAATTACAATAATAACTCAATTTATGTAATTCTTAAAACTGCTTAATCTTCTAGACATAGTTCCTCTCATACAATGTACATGTGCTAGCGTATATGATAAGGCAGGTTTGTTGTCTGATAGTAGATTAACATGTGTTGCTTTCAAACGATCACCTTTTTGGTGCTATTCTATGCACTATGATTGGCTTAGGCTTGCCAAAGAGATTTAATTACCATGTGGTTCAGTTGAATTAATCATTAATAATTGATATTCTTATACAAATTTTATTATGTTTGAGACTGTTATAATTAATTTCTGCCGTTTTATCAATAATATACTGTTCATGCTATGACCTAGTTAGTTACAATAAGACCTGACATATAATATAATTTCTTAAATAATAAATAATTTCAACGATAATACATACATTTTATTTTTTATTCGAAATTCTTGGTCCTTTATTGATAGTTTTCTAATTTTTAGAGATGATATTATATCTTGCGTGAAGCCAGCATGACATTTGACAATACTTTGAATCAGTCAGCTGCGTTCGAACTGTTTTAAAAACACTGATCGATAGTAAACAAAGTGTAACCTCAAATCAGTGAGCAATTCATAAATAATTTGTGCTTTATTTGCAGAATAATTATAATTTTATTGAATAATTTTCTAGAAAATGTTCAGTACAGAACGGTACTCTTATCTAATATACAGTTACTGATAAGTAAGCTTTATCGCTCGGTCGCTAACTATTCCTTTAGCAAATTCTTTCATTTTAAAAGGTAATCACAATTTTTCTCTCTTCTCATGAGGTCTATTTAAAAAATTCATCACAATTCATAGAAAAGTTTAATCATATTTTGAAACATTCTTACTTTTTAATGTTTTGAATACTGTAGTAGGAAGGTCGGCTAAGCTCTAGCCGGCCTGCTCCCCCTGCTATCTCAGTTATTATTGAAGATATCGACTCAATTTTTTTTTTAAATGAAAGAGGAAGACAAAATAAAGCGCGCTAGCATATTTTTATACCATTTGATTTAATTTTAATATTAGAAATAGCTGTTTCAAAACTAACCTTATTCTATAGAATGGACGATTCTAAATTATAATGATTTGTATCAACTATTATTAAAGATATTATGGGACTAAATTTTTTAATGAAAGAAGAAGAAAAATACGTGTCGGTAACTGAATAACAATTCTAATCAATGAAATTTAATGTTATTAATATTAACAGCAAATTTTGAATTTTGTCCAACCTATAATACTATCATGTTTTTACTAGCACCACAGAGTTGTAGAGTTATAGAGTTGCTGCTCTATTCTCTACAGGTCACAAATTTGAAGCATGCTAAATAGAGTTGTCATCGGTTTTTGAAATTGCTCGATAAGAAAGATTCCGATTTCAACTTGTTCGATTAATGATTCAAGAGTTCAATATTTATTTTATTGTTTTTTTATTGTTATTGTTTTACAAACTTCAATTTGATATATTTAAATTATAATTTGTTCTACATTTTTTCCCATTATTGGAATACTTAATACATAATCGGGGAGTCCGATCTCACTAGGCATCAAACCTGCATCCTTGTAGAAACCAATCTGAAAAAACAAACCAATTCAAACTTTTTTTTGAAAAAATTGGAAACCCCAATGGGTACTAAATTTGTAAAGTCTCATTTAGGTATTAATAATTAAAGTTTATTTATTTATTCAATCATTCAGAATTATACAACTTACAGAAAAGTACCACAGGCTAACTTATGCTTAAAACGGTTCCAGTTATAATTTTACTACCTATCTTCAATTTTTCAAAAAAAAAAAAATCCAATTTTGGGAAAAAAATAATTTTGAATTAGAACTCAAATGTATCAAATTTGAATAAAAATTCTAATTCCATCAAAGAGCTAACCATTACTGCTGACCACATTTTCTTCTGTATTTAATGCTATTGATGAAGTTGATAGGAAATCTGGAAAATATCAAAAATGTGCCAGTTGTTTGCCTGAAAAATGTTGAGAATATTTTTAAAGGGAGCTAACCATAATTACTGCTGACCACATTTTCTGAAAAGCTCTAGTTATTTTTTTGAAGAAAGTTTTGTAATTAAAATATCAGTTGATACTGAAATGCTAAATTTAGAACTCAACATTGCAAAACAAAGTGCAAATGAGATATGAGTTGAACATCAACAACAGTCACAATTGAAGACTTATCTTTGACATTAATCCTTGACAATAATTCGAATGATGAAAATATTCAATTATAAGAAACAAAAATAGAATATTCAAATTTATGTCGATAACCTGAATCTAAATTGAATCATTCGAATACGTGGAACAGAGTGAAATTGAGATGATTGATGAACAGTAAAATAGGATAGATAAGATCTAAAGATTTAGATGGATACTTTGAATCTATGTTGACAGCATCCTAAACGTGCGTTGAAATATTTAATTCCAATGAGTTGCAAATGAGAGTCATTGAGTTGTAAATGACTTTGACTTTCAGGCGTTAACCATCCAAAATATGATTCTGTATCAGAGGTCAAGTTAAGATAGGATAAACATTATCAGAAAACGTAAAACAAAGATGATGTTTGAGATAAGGGCATGTGAAGCTGAACAGTTGGGGTCATCCATGTTTACCAACGCTATGCACACATGTTTAATGGAGTGGACCATCCAGGGGTGCCAATCCCCTAATTAATCTGTAATCTGCAGGCAGCAGATATTGCGAAACAACACACTGGCACTGGCTGCTGAAGGGCTCTCAAGTGTCGGCCACCCGAGGGCCAATTTCGTGCATCGTTTGATCTTCATCCGGTCGCCTTTCTAATCAAACATCAAAGTCAGCCAACAAGTCATCCTCACACCACACTCTATTAATATAATAGAGCTGATAGATAGTACGTGGTATCAACCAGGATTATCGCTTCTGTCAGTAAAACAATTGCACTGATTAGATAGCACCCGCGTTCTAGGTACGGTAGTGTATAAGTAGATTTAGCGCGCATGTTTTGAATCATGATATTCCAAAATAGGTACTTATTTTCTGAAGTTCAGCTACTAGGAACTTATAGAGATGTAGTCATGAATATAACTTGAGGGTTACGTGCGCCTCTTCATATATTCTTCCAAGTAGCATCTACGAATCAATAATTTTTTTCATTTGATGTTCAATAATCCTTTTCATTGAAGTGATTCTATTTATCGGAGCTATTTCATATAATAGACCAAATCAATAAATCGTTTAATTCCACATCTATTGATCCTTCCTTCGAAGTAGTTTTATTCATTGAAGCGATTTTATCTTGTAACCATCATGTAAACCTCGAATCTTCATTGGAAGTCTCCCACAAGCATCAATAAATGATGCTCTCTATTCGTCTCCAGTATTAGGTAGTTTAGAGTTAAAAGATACTTCAATCAAACAACTTAATCTCTCGAGTGTAATATCTTTTCTTAGAAAATATCTCATTCGAGGCTCTTTGATTTTCTTTCAAACTAGAAAAGTCATCCCCACCTTCCAACATTTCACACTTGATAATAGAAAATAGACTAAACCTGTGTTTACAAGTACCCTTGAATAGGAAAAGTTTAAAACCACTTTGAATAACACTTTTTATGCTCGTGATTGTATTCGAGAATTGGTAATTCTGTATTGAAGTCAAGAATTTATGAGAATCTTGAAGTACTCCAAGAATTTATTATAAAATCATGAAAGACCTGAAGACTTCATCTAACATACTACTGTAGCTGAAATTACCTCCTCCTTACAAATTTTTCGAAATATTGTCGAATAATTAATTCTTACTCTAGTAAGAAAAAAATTATCTAATGAATTCATGGATTCCCACAAGGGATCATTGAGAAATGATAATTCATGTATAGTATATTATGTAATCATGTAAATTATAACAAGACAGTCTCAAACAATGTGGATGATTGCAATATAGGAGAATGAGAATACAATGAAATTTTATAATAGATGTAGGCTATTCCTGTATTCAAATCCACATCTTCTCTGGATTTGGTATTTTTAAATACTCTTTCAGACTACAGTGATAATCACTACTCTCTACTATTCTCAAAATACAATCCTTTTTTAGAATACTGAAAGACATCATATACGAAACTCATGAATCAAAAACAATATCGCCATACACTAGATAAAGATGTCCCTTTTTGATACACAAACATCAACAATCAAGGCACGAAGCCAAGCAATTAAAACACATTCGCCATGCAGTACAGAGCACAGAGCACAGAGCACAGAGCACAGAGCACAGAGCACACAGTGTTGTTTGAAGTTAAACATGTCAGCCATGTCGACGAGTCATGTCGAAACATGTCACCCGGGTGCTCATGCATACTGAACACATAGAGACGTGACTGATCAACACACAACACGTGTGTGAATGTCACGTTCTAAATTTTTCAATATTCCTCCTGAACATTGAGCAACCAACCATGACGGAATTCCAATTATGCATCCAAATAAAAGCTGTCACCAACACACCTGAGCTAGTCATAAAGCTGCTTTTATATTTTCTTCGTTTATTAATTATCATCAACAGATAGAGTTCAACAAAAAAAACATACATGTACGTTCCGTGCGAAAAGAGCTTCTGGTTCAGAAACAACTCTGGACTGTATACACGGTTTTTTACACGACTAGGTAACATTGTTTGAGGTGCTATCACAAAAAGAGGCGTACAGAACCGTGCTGCTTTCACAATTGGGGAGTTGCAGAATTTAACGCTACGAAATATGGAAAAGCCCATAAAAGTTAGTAATCAATAGGGTAGTTTGTTACTCTCCTACGATCAACTGCATAAAGAAAGGATATCATCGGACATACAATACTTTATATCATACTTTATATCAATACTTTACTATCATATATACAATACTTTTTGTAAAGTATTTGTATACTATTAATTTATGCACATACTATTTGTATTTTTAAAAATACTGCATTTTTCCCAATCAAATTCTAGTAATTTTGTGAGAAACTATGATTATTGAATTTAACTTGAAAAGGGGTTGGAAAGCATTGAAAGTTATCATATTTTGAGGAAATGATTGAAACCAATCATAATTTCAAGAGTTTTATTTTGTGATACCGTAATATAGAGTCTGATATAAACCAGTAAGACTTATTTAATCTCTATAAGAAGGAGGAAACCATATTTAGAGTTGCGAAGACTCATAACATACTGAAGTAATATCCAGCCCAAGAAATGATCCAATAGAATATTTTTTGTAGCGTTGGTATCCAGATTGCTCCTTTTTATGGAGAACAAATATAAAAGTTTATGACTTTTCAGGAATAAGGGAAAGTACTCATGAGTTTTTTATTGCTTTCTTTATTTGCGCTGCAGAAAATACAATCCACAATTTTTCCCTCTATTTACATTCTCCCCTACATCTGATACGATACTCTCAAATATTTTTTCGTGAGCTTCACAGTTTAATAACGATAAATAGAGACTTCAATTGGATATGAAGTTCCGTCTGGAAGTTTACTATAAATTCATAGAAAAGTTTAATCATATTTTGAAACATTCTTACTTTTTAATGTTTTGAATACTGTAGTAGGAAGGTCTATCATTACATTTTCATTGTAATATCTTGATCAGAATGGCATAACATCTCTAGTGTTTAGAATAGGTTTCCAGTGTAACCTATTTACTGAATAGTAAACAGTTTAACTGAAATATATAATAATTTAACTATAGAATAGTTTAATTCAAAATAGAATAATTAAACTATAATTAATTTTGAAAGTAAATAAATTAAGTGAGCAGTAAATAATTTACTGAATTGCTTATTGATAGAATGTTAGGAAATCAATTGACTGAGTTTGTAACATTCATGACTATCTGCGAATTTACGAGATAAATAAAAATGTTCTACTCAAGTACTATTCAAAACGTTTAGAAAACCGATACTGTAGTTTAAAAATATTGAAAGTATGGATAATAATGATGTTTAATTTTGTGCAATCAATGAATAATAGGCTATAACCAATGTAATAGAATGGTGTTTGAAAAGTCAATGCAATGTTACTCTTATCGAATGAAATCTAAAATTATATCAACCCTCACAAGAAGGCCACATATTGTCAGATCGTTCATAATACTGGGCCAAGAAAGCATCCAGTATCGTCTCACCTAATTCTGTTAATACGGATAATATGATGTACAGAATTCAAGTATAATAAAATTAGAATAATAATGAAGACGATATATTACAGTACTATCTCATACTCAGGAAACCGTTCTAGAGGCTGTAATAAGATTAACATACTAATATGTTTGTTGTGCAAGATCGTTACATCGTTTCCTTCAAAGAGGCTAGTTTAAATTACGTTATACAAACGTTGTGGAGAACCCCTTGTTGGATATTAGTTTTTTATGATAACGTCCCCGAAGATCAAGTGGGTTTTCAAGCGAATAATGGTTTTCAATGAAAAAATAAAATTACTTGTAGTTCATTCACGGTGAAGTAATGATGTGTGATTCATAACCTAATGATAACTTCTTATCTAAATTTTGGAGAGAAATGGTACAGGCTTAGCCTAGTTTTTCTTCCATGGTCATAAATACACTATGATTATAGTGTTCTATACAAGTTAGCCTGATAGATTATTTGACGATAATGTCCCTAGAGATCAAGAAGTGAATTTTCATTGGTTCTCATTACTTGGTTCTCATTCAAAAAAAATATTATTTTAAGTTCAATCAAGTTAACCTGATAAACTAGTTCAATCGCAGTAGGACGAGGAGATCAATCCAGTTCCACTGCCACAAATAAAAAGATTTTCATTTCACTTCTGGAAATGGTATTAGAGCTAATGTATAATCTACAAAGATAAAGTAATAAATAGTTCAATCTAATCATCATCATCATCCCTCCTATTGCTCATATGAGGTTCGTACCGGCTTCATATTTATAAAAAATGTACGAATTTTACTTATAACCTGAAGTATAATTCACATAGAAGTTGGAACTTGTACATAAGGAGACGGGTATCCTAATATTCCATTGCTTGTTCAGTACACTTATCGTCGAGCTATTAGTGAAAGTGTCAATAAAGTGTGCGCTTGAAAGCAAGTTTTCAAAGTAAAAGTTAGAGAGCTGAGAGAACATATCTATTTTAAAAAAGTTTAAATGAAAAAATTGAGGGCCAGTTGAGTAAGGACTGAAGAGCGCCGAAGAGTGCAACGATTAGGAAACAAGAGGACTCTGAGGAATGCCTCCAACGCAATATTCCAAATTCCTAGTGATGTATTATAGAGTGAGAGAATATAAAATAATAACATTTCTTCTCATAAAATCTACTTATTCAGAAAGAGACCAATCTTGAGATAGAATGGATAAAATTGAAAAACAAAGTGAAATTGACACAGTTCGAGACATTGATTCCCAAATCATATTGTCATTAGTTGATAGCACAAAACTATATCAAAGAGATCATTTTAATCAATTTTCGAAAAATTTCAGTTCCTTTAAAATTTCCTTTTCGAGTAGGCATGCATGTAGATGATCCATTTGGGAGAAATATCCATGTGATTTGAAAGTAATGGAAAGAATCTGTATTTATTTGTCAATACCAAAAACAGAGCGGTAGATTTATCGGAGGATATTTTTTATGGAGAATTTTAAGTTATGACATTCACAACTATTATACTGTATTACAGTTGGAGATCGCTGGACTCTTTTTAATATTGAATGAGAGTTTTTACTAGAGATATAAATTGAAATATCGATATTGTAGAAGATTGGTAGAAAATCAAAAGAAAATAATCTTTATAAGATTCAGAGTTGGGCTAGAAGTACTTCAATCACAATGAGTGAGTATGAGTGATGTATTCGAGAAAAGTATCAACGTCGAAAAGGGATCGGAGAATTTTTAAGAAGAAGATCCGATTAGTTCAATTTATTCATGTAGAATAGGAATTTTCCAATAGTTCGAAATGGGAGAAGGATTGAAGTGGTTTTATTCGATAAAGGGTGAGAGGGTATTACATGTGAGAGAGTGTGATGGGGAAGGAGGAGGAGAAAAAGAACGGCATACAGTGCTATGATGAAGTCTTTGTGGAGACAGATGGCTCCAAGGCGATGGTATGAGTACCAGGGGAATGGATGGAGTTAGCGATTTCAGTCTTGAAATAAAGTGAGTTACCTCAACCAGAGAACCAAGATAAACTTGGAAAGAATAGAGAAGCTATCAAACTTCATTCTATTCAGCGAAGTATATTTCAACATCAATCCACCAACTTACAGGAGGAAGTAGAATCATTTTGACAACTAGTAACAATAAAAGACAGCAACGAACCTATCTGCTTCACTCACAAGGAGCTCATCTATAGATTCCATTCATGGGATGAGGAAAAAGGAGAAACTTGAACTGATATCATCATATCATCAAACAATTTTATTTATTTACGAATGATAGGAAGGGTTTGTCTTCAAATTAGGTTTTATCGGGGGATATTTCAAAACTCGCTGATTTTCAAGAGTCTGTATATTACTGATGTAATCTGGTGTTTTTAAGATAAACACCATACGATAAACCTTGAAGCTCTTCTAAATTTCAAAAGAAATTTCGATGATAGAGCCATCTGTAGACCCTTAGAGTCATCTGTCTCCGTGTCTGAAAACTCTCAGTATATTTAGATTTGGGAAGATAACGTACTGTACATGATCCGTTTCTTCCATGATAGATGTTATCAATATCAGTATGATATCAATATTCGTAGAGGGTCTACTGCAATTACACTGGCTGATGGCCTTGGCTAAGTTTCAAGTACTTCTTCAGTTCAAGAAATAAATTTGTAAGAGAAGATACCATGTGAAAAGTTGTATTATTATTTATTTTTACCTTTTGTAGCATATAGATTATTTGAATTGAGCTCTTCTCTATTATTCATTGTAATTACTCAGAATTGTTCAAGTCATAATAAGTGTGGAAGATTTCTATAGATTTGTAGGATCCTAAGAATATACAATTCGAGAATATCAAAAAATTATTCAAACTTGAGTAGAGTATATCCTCTGTTTGTTATAGTTCATGATATAATTCTTCATTATTCATTTATATTTATTCTACTTATGAAATTAATTCACAGCGCGTTTGAAATCAACTCAAGTGTAACAAAACATGCATGAAAGATAATTGATTAATATTGCAATGGATCTAGCAGTGCTTTACAGCTAGATGAGCTACAAAATTTATCATACAGGAGCGATCCAAATATTCAGATAATCCTCAAAATACGTGATTAGTCAATCACAAGAGTAGAACAGCGAATATGTCAGGCGAAAAGACGACGGAATTTCCATGAATTAATTTTACAGCTTATTCATGCGTGAATTAATGAATTCGATGCTCAATGAAGCGCAATGTTTTGAAACTCGTCAGAGTTGTTTCAAGCACTCACTAATCGCCGAATTTAATCGGGAATCCATCGAATGGAAACAAACGAATCAATTTATTGTGATTTGATGGCTCAGCAAATTGTGAGGTTGACGATTCACTCACTCATCATTTGCGAAGGCTCTGAAGAATGGCATGTAATCAACAATCAAATCGCATCAAATATTGTGTATGTGCTGCATACTGTACACTTGTATACTGTATGCTGTATCAACTTGTATATGTGTGAGGAGAGACCTCCACAATCACAATAAACATGCATGACAATATATACTGTACATTTTCTGTATCATTGATCATGGTGTATAATCAATGCAGTATTTTACACTGATACAAAATTTCCAGCTTCTGGCCAGTTTGAGGGGCTTCTTTTTCTATTGTAGATATGGAAGGTCAATACATTTCTGGTTTTGTATATTGTGTATTCCATTGGTAATGTATCAATCAGTCTGGTGGAGTTTGATGCCCGGTTGCAGAGTCGACAAATAACGTCGTCCAGCGCGGACTCAACTATTTAACAGGTCAATTTCGTTGCAGAGACGTTCTGTTAGCTATTGCTCTGCCGATAGGTAACAGCGCGCCAACAAACAGGTTTTTCCGTTGCAGAGACGAAAAACCTACAGGCAGATGACGTCATCTGAGGCTACCAAAAACTAAAAGTGCTCTTTATTTGAATGCCCAAAATCGTGCTTATAAATCCACTATACATTCGCGCCAAGTGTATTTTAAGGATATGTTGACTTGTTTTAAAAGACAGACGAAAATGGTCATACATAATAGTTGATTACATTATAATAACGTTAACTATTTGAAACTGTAGATAAAGTGTGAATAAACTGAATAAAATATCATTGACTATTCGAGTAGCTTGAAAGAAGATGTAATACAATTTTTAATGAATTGTATAATTTAATACATTTGAATAATCAATTATTATTCATTTTAATAATAAGCACCGTATGCAGAGTCATTAGAAAAATATCTTTTGAACTGGCTGCTTTGCTTCCAAGATATTATATCAAAATGCCAGAAGGTGATGAAATAATTCTGGTCAAATTTTTATTTAATCAATATTATACAATAATAAATACACCACACTTATTTTACTTCTACCTCTAATTTTATTTTACTTAATTCATTCATTTAGCTATCAAAAACTCAAACCAAAACCAAATGAAACAACATAATGTGTAAGAAAAATACTATTTCACAGCATTCAGTGTGAATCTGAATAGGAATTGCCTATTTCAGAAACTAGAATGACTGGAAGTCTTGAGAAGGGAGATATTAAGATTGAATAGAGAAAGTAATTTTCATTGAAGAAGTAATCATTAAATCGTTTAAAACTCAATTCAAATACAGAATTATATGATTATTTTCAATTGACATAACTTATTTTAATCTAAAGTGATGATAATGCATAAATATTTTCAGTCTACTTGCTTCAACAGCCCTACTTCATTCTATGGCTCGACGATACACGCATATCCAGGTTTTGTTTCTTGATCCTTCCATGGAAAACAAAGGAGCGAATTAATCAGATCCCAATGAATTTTGGAGGCTCTAAGCGTAGCTCTACCCACTCTCCTGCATCTATACATGCAAACCTTATCATATGAGGCCTGTAGAACATATATCTATGAAGAGAATGTCTTGTTTTATTCATCAGTGTCGGATAAACGCATGAATACACTAAATTAGATTCACAGAGCGCCTCTACTTGTGTGGTGTTTGATGGTATCTAGTTTTTCATCCAGTCCACCACCACTAAACTGGATATATTCCTCTCTGATTTGCATATGAATTATGGCTGAGCACTGCTAAGCCCTAAATGTGTGCAAATGAAATTTTGCGGACGTGCCACACGTTTGTGATTCATAAATCGGCCTGAATAATATAAGGAGAATGTCAGTTTCTCTGTATTATGAGTCTTAGCTATATGACCTCAGCGACTTCTCCAAGGGAGATAGTAATGAATTGCATGAGGAATATAACAGAGTTGAGAAACTTGATTAACTTGGAGCGTAAATTATTTAATACTATTTAAAAAGAGCAAGCCTATAATAAGATTTGAATACAATTACGGAAAATTGATGTAGCTTTACAGATTGAGATGATTTCCTAACTAAACAATAAAATCATTTTTTGGTGAAGAAAATGCTTCAAGCTCCACAAAGGTAGAGTTTGAAATGTGAAAATAGTGAAGGAGAATGAAAAGACTGTATCATATAAGGGTTTCAAGCAAGGTGATGTTTCTTATTTTTAAAGCTCATAGGAAGAGGTTGAACGAGGTTGAACAACTTTTTCTCAAGAAGCTTTTCATTCACTTTCCCGAATCAACAAACACACAGGGCTAATCGTTATGTGCATTGTGGTTGATATTGTGTTGGGATTTGAAAAGCAATGTGGATTCATGCTGAAGGGATCTCTTGCAGTCACAAAAAAAATTGCAGTCACAATTTCTGAAATACAATTTCACAAATTTGCAAATACAGTTTGAGAATTAGGTACTCTCTCTAGATATAAATATTCACAGGGGTATCGAAGCTAGTTTGGATGAATAAATAGCATGTGGAACTGACAACGTCTTGTTCTTTCTTCACCTCAATTCACATTGTATTTAATAGATTGATTCAGAAATCTTCAAATATGAAAAGCTGTGAAACTCCATTTCACATGAGTTGTTCTACCACATCATAGTTACTAATACAAAGAGGGGTGAGAAAATATCATTTACATTTGAGAAAAATTGCTGCATAATACTCGTAGTACATTATAATGACTTGCTATTGAGTTTGCCAAACTCGATTACTGATTGTATGAGTGTGAGTGAGCTGCAAAAATAAGAGGAAAAAATGAATACAATTTGTGTCTGTTGCTAATGATAAGAACTTCCACCCCGAATAGAATCTGAATGACAGGAGAAGTTTGTACACAAAAAGGCCTCTTTCTCCATTGGATTTCTTCCGGCCTGCCTACGACACAGTTGAGTAGGAATTAATCAGATCTGTCTGCAACAAACTAAACTCCCAACTGAAACTGAGCTGATTTTCAGTTTGAGATTGGAGCAGAATTTTCTATAGGGAGTGCGAAACGTGACAGAAACCAGAAACTGCGAAAATAATGATCCACTCTCATCTGAAAAATGGTTCCGGAAAAACTTTCATTCGAGCACACAATACAAAGCGGAAGCTGACTTTTCTTTTGTCGAAACAATTGACTGGCTGCTTCATTAATCTGTTGCCAAGTTTACTTTACTCTTGGCACTTGTCCCCGGCCCCATTATGGCAGCGACATTCGACCCTCCATTCAAAAGAAAAATATTTACGTTTGTAAACTTGGTGGTTTTCTGTTCATTTCATTTTTCCTCTTTACAATTCCCGATTTGAGCTGAAAATGTAAGTCTCATTCAGGATCATGTCTTCTATGAGCTTGAGTGATGGTTTTAAAATAGACAATTAAGGTAGGCGCACACAGATCGTCATCGGACGGACGGCACGCATCGGACGGATCGGACGAATAGATTTGATGCATACCTATGGATAGGTATGCGCACTCCAATTGAAAACAATGCATCAAATATATTCGTACGATCCGTCCGATGCGTGCCATCACTCATTGCGCATACCGATGGATTGATTGATTGTTCGAGTGCTTTATTTAAGCAGATTACAATAAGAGGTAATATACAAAAATAATGGATGTGAGACAACCTACATGTTAAGAATCCGCAAGGGAGTAGGACTAGGAAGTAAGAAACAATCAATGTTATCTATGCAGCTGAGCAGTAATTGATGAAAAACAGGGCTTAAGGGATCAACATTATTCATCTAATTCCTTGATCATTATTGAATCAAATATTGAACAAAATTGCAAAGTGTAGAACTATTTCCATTGGAAAACCGAGCACTTTCTATTTAAGCTCTCAATCTCTAATCTTTGGAAAGGAATTAGGCACAACAAAAATGTCTTATATCATCACTGTTTTAATCTTGAATCTGAAATCATAACTAGTATGAATCAAGAAATATAAATAAAATATCTAAGTACCCTTCTTAAGAATTTTTACTCACAACTTCAATGTAATTTGCATTAGTAGTATGAATCTTCTATAGCCAGAAATGATGTACTGTAACAGGAACCCGATAAGCCTCTCATGTAGACTTAGAGGCAAGTGAGCAAGTGGAACAAGTGATCTTCTCAGAATAACTTGGTAAGTCTCCTCAAAATATTACCAAGGGTGTACTGCAGCATAGAGCTATTCAATTTTTCCGAGAAGCTTTTTGCAAGTTTGTTATTCAAGTTGAGCGCTGGCACGCAAAGTTCTTTTCACTCGAAAAAAGTTGATATGTTCGCCGCCTACCCATGTAAATATTTGCTCTATCGCAATACAATAAAGGCTGCCTGTGGGAAGTTGGTAGAGTATTTCAAGGGTGTAGAATGAAATATTGAAGGAAAGCACCTCGCTTGCTGACGTCAAAAGAAAACTTTGTCAAGTGAAGAACTTGCACGTGATAGTACCTACCCTTCACTATCACTACTAGGTGTAAATGGCATAAATCACACTCTTGAATAGCTCCACTTCTTCTTCAGATATAATAGGGCTCTTGAATAGACAGCTGCGGTATGTCATAACCAGAAATTCTCTAACAAAAGTCGAGAATGTATAAGAATGAAGCAAGTATCTAGAGACTTGAAAAGTAGTGTAGTTCGATGGTTTTCTTAAAATACTTGGGTTTTTCCAATGAAATAAGAAACTTCTTCACAAAATTAATTTAGATTATTACTACTTGATTATGTTCTAATTAGATCTAACATTTCACTTCTATCATAGCTCAACGATTGACTGCTATTGTGGAAAATTAATTTTTTTTCTTCACATCAATATTTTTTTTCTTAATCCTTATCAACTTCACTATAATATTCAAATTTTACAATACTTTTATGTTCGAATTTCTTAGTAAACATCCTATATTTAAAATATTACAAAGAAGACTAGTCAAAAATAGATTGTACTCATGCCTATACCGGTAGTCTTTTTTGAGTTTATTATACAGTAATGGAAAAATTGTATAAGATGAGTAATAAATAAAAACTAGGTTCAATTTGAAGATTAGATTACTAGAATCATACAGCATAAGCATACAGCATACTTATTCTTTTTCTTAAGCAATAGATGCTCAGATTTTCAATAATTTAACTTACTGTCCATTCTGAGTTTCTTAAGAATAAATATTTGTGTGGCCGTAAAAAATGTAAGGCTCTTTTTTCTACTCTAAACGGAAATATTTTGAGGAGATAACTTTTCAAAGTTATCTAATATTATCAGTAGGCTACCATCATTTCGATAATAAATATCTGACCTCAAGCTTAAGCGAAGATATATTGAAATGAATGAAAATTAAAACAAAAATAATTCCTTAATTCCAAAACAATGTCATTTTTTTATTGACTGTTGATTGCTGCATTTTAATTGAATTAGATTTCTTAGATGAATATCATAACCATGTAGAAGATCATGAGAATATTCATAATAAAAAACACCACTCTATTTGATACTGCAATTCAAGCGATTAAGCCTAGTCCATGATTGGTCATCACATTTCATGACAGTTATTTAATTGAAAAATTTTAATACTACGGCTCGTTTATCAAAAATCTGTAACATCAATCAATCGATCAATAAATCAATGATGATTGGCAATAACGCATCACATTCTTCACCAAGTTTTCTATAAACGGAATCAGAGTCTGAAATCAGGATTTGTTTACGATTCACAGGAAATTGGATTTTGGGTGAAAATTGAATTAATTTAGAGGAATATCAAGTTACCTGATGAATTTAAAAATTTAAATCTTCAGAGCTTTAAAACGCTAACAAAATATAAAATTAGTTCATAAAATACCTAACTTAGTTCATAAATACCTAAATACTAATTAATTAGTTCATAAAATTAATTCGATTTGATTTTTCCGTGCTTATGAAGGCTTTGATAAGAATTACTGTCATCACTGATGTCATTAATTTGTAGCATTTAAGTAGACATATGAGGGGAAGCCCATTGTCTCCATTCCTATAAATAAATTTATGAATTATTTATATACTTGGAAAGAAGTCAATCTCGTTCAGTATTTGATAATATGATGCTTGTTTCATGTTTCCAATTCATATTTTTGTTTATTGAGTACGGTATTGATGATTAGCATTTAGTGTAGGTATGTGAAGATAACGTTTCAAATCAAAACTATTACAGCAATATTTGACAAAAGGAAATGAATTTTTGAAGAATTACACTAAAATTTAAACTTTAACATGTTTTTTTCTTGAGAAATGAAACTATTCAGACGATAAGCAAGTTTACATACCTGGAATATGGTTCTAGAATTTCCACCACAAAACTTGGTAGAAAATTCTAGCAATATTAATATTCAACAATATTAATTATATTGATGGATTCACTATAAGGTCTTCTGTTTATTTGTAAAATTGAACGTGTTTTATTGGTTATGAATATATTTATGAATTATTCATTCATAAAATCCTTGCGTTATCTCTTATCTAACAGTATATAATTCCTGTTAATGAGAAGAATGATATTGATATCCAGCCTATGCCGCCTATTATGGAAGAGAATTGAAAATATTAAAGATGGAAGATTTATTAGAAACTGCTGGAGTATTATTACTGTATAATAATTATTTAAATATTCAATGAAGTCCTTAGAACTTATTTATATAGCTTTTATTGTATATTTAAAATAATTATTTTACAGTAATAATAACATTAATTTCTGAGTTCTAAAATACTTTTAGCAACAAATAATAAGGTTATAATAACATCTCTAAAAATTTATTTCCGAGAACTTTGAAATTTACTCACATTTCCTCTGTGATCTTTAGACAAAAAAGTTTCTATTTGCCGTCTCGGGAATGTTATGCCCGGTTGTGATTCTAGATCACGTGACAAGTTTCACAACTGCATGTTGGGAAAGCAACTACTGCCGCTGGAAGTGAGCGCTGAAAAGCCTCAAGCACTTGCGCAGTGATGCCAAATGGAAATCTCCCTTTTTGAAGGCCCAAAAGTACCTTCAGCAAGTGGAAATTCCCCTATTCGATGATACTGTAATTGACACGATGGTTATGAGAAAAGAGTTTTGATGAGTTTGGTTGAATTTTTGAAAATTGGTTCAAAGTTTTGCAAGCTTCAATTTTTTTTAATCTATATGGTATACTGTAGTTTCAACAATAGTTTTCTCATTGTTTGGTAGATAACTTTATTAGGCCTCCTAATATTTCAACATTCACTTCAAACTGTCAGCATTGGTTGACTGGGAGGCATAGGTAAAGTTCAGTAAATATAAAGTAAAGTCAATATAATTATAAAGTTCAGTAAAAAGTTAAGTTAATATATAAAGTTCAGTCAATCAGTTGCATTAATAAAGTTATCTACTAAACAATGACAATCAAACTATGATTGAAACTATGCCATTATAGATACTTAAACAGATTGATTCAACCATATTTTGAAACAATAGGTCTATATCATGTTCAACAGGATGAGGAATGAGTGGAGCATTTGTCAAGTCAGCCTACACTTTTCTTGCAATTTTGACACAGTGTATCTTTGTAAATATTCAAAAAGAACTTACTTTTTATGATGAAATTAGGAATGCATTCCACTCCTGAGGAGGAACTATCAGTTTCAGGCTAAACGTTTTTGAGGTGGAAAATGGAGTTATTGTAAGACAATAAATTCCAATCAATGAGGCTTTCTAGATGAATCGAGACTCAATTTTAGAAACCGTTCAAATAGGGATAGTTCCAGCAATGATTTAATTCTTATTCCAACCTTAAAAGAGAATATGGGAGCTTGGAATTGAGATAATAGTTTTTTGTATTTCTAACGATACTTGCGTTTTATTTCATCATAAAAATTCTAATTGAGAAATTTATTCAGTGGGTCGCACAATTGCTGTCAATCTTCATAGTTTGATGAACTGTTATTATTATAGGTAGCCTAATGATTCTCAGAGTGCATGAGTGAATAAGTAAGTGAATGAGCTTCAATTGTTACAATAATAATTATACATTTTTTGAAGATAAAAATCCAAAACTTATTTATTTAAAATTTACACTGAAAACAGAGATGTGATTGAATTTCTTCATATTTAAGGTTAAATAAAGGAGATGTTGTCAGTTCCACATAATCTATTAGAGCCAAACTGTAGTTTCAATGTACTTGAAGCATCTTCGGAGTCCAACCAAAAATACCACTAATGATGCCTAATAAATTATGTGGAGCTGACAACATCTCTCTCTTACTGTGGAGCTTGTGGAGCTGACAACCATCATTTCTGATGGTTGAAGTGACGGTTGGCTCAGAGAACTTGTTGGTTGTGGTTGTATATCGACCTCCCAAAGCAGGTAGATTGTTCATCCTTGAAAGCGACCTGGTTAATGTTATGCATAGGTATCAGCATGTAATCATTCTAGGGGATTTCAATGCAGACCAGATGAAGGATACATTTGAAAGTAGGCAGGTGAGGTCCCTATTCGAGTCGATGAATATGGCAATTCTCGATAGTTCACCCTCTTTCCATACTGAGACTTGCCACACGTTGCTTGATCTTGCGATAGTCAGTGATCCAGATTTTGTCCTATCGAATGGTCAAATGTCATTCAGTATGTCAGCTCATGATTTGATCTATATCATCTATAGTCTTGAACATAACATCAGATATACTTCAAATAGTAAAGGCAGGAATCTGAGGGATATTGATCTGGACCGTTGCTTTGCTGATGCTGTGGAAAAGCCTTGGCACGATATTGTGCATTTGGATGATATCGATGATAAGGTGAATGCTTTCAACTCCATGGTTTTGTCAATTTTTGATCAACATGCACCGGAACGTGACTTCAAGGTCCAGCGTAGACCATGCCCTTGGTTTAATAGGGAGATATCTCTACTGAGGCGTGAGAGAGACAAAGCTAGGCGCGACCATTCTAGGACCGGCTGCAGTGTAGACTTTGTAAGGTATAAGACTTTGAGAAACCAGTTGAGGTCAGTTTGTAGGAGAGCTAAAATCCAATATTATAATCGGCTATTTGATGGTAAGCAATCTACTTCAGATCTCTGGAAGAACATTCGGAAGGTTGAGATCGTACCTCCGAAGTCAAGAACTACAGCTGTAAATGTGTCCTTGGACCAACTAAATAGGTTCTTCTCCACTCCGTCGCCGCCCTCTTCATTTTCTCACCATTTATTGAACTATGCCATGATAAACCAAACCAATCACACACTTCCATGTGAAAAATTCTTCTTTGCTTACATCCTTCCTGAGAAAATCTCCTCAATTATCCTTTCAATTAGGAAAAATAATAAAGGTGTTGATGGCATTCCAATAACGTTCTATAAAATTATATTACCCATTATCCTTCCGGCAATTACACACATACCGTATTCAACTTTTCCCTAGAAATGGGAGTTTTTCCTTCACTTTGGAAGCACTCTTTAATATGTCCCGTCCCTAAAGTAAGTAGTCCTTGCTCCCCTGAAAAACTTCCGTCCTATCAGCATAGTTTGCACTATTTCTAAGGCGCTTGAGAGGGTGGTACATGAGCAGACGACATCATACCTGAATTCATTCAATTTCTTTGATCAAAATCAGTCTGGTTATCGCTCATCGCATAGTACATCTACAGCTCTTTTGAAAATAACAGATGACATTCGTAATGCCATGGACAACCCGTATGTTCTCTCTCCTTGTCACATTTGATTTCACTAAAGCCTTTGATAACATTTGTCATTCAATTCTGCTACATAAACTTGCAAATCAATGTAATTTTTCTTCTTCATGTCTCTCCTGGTTTGAATCCTACCTAAGCAATAGGTATCAACGTGTGAGAGGAGCTGATGGCAAAACTTCAGAGTGGTTACCTGTTGTAACAGGCGTTCCTCAGGGAACAATACTTGGTCCCCTCCTCTTCTCTATTTATATGAATAATCTCCCTCAAATTTTTCATGACATATCATACCATATTTATGCTGATGACCTTGTGTGTTACAATCACTTTCCTTCCGACAGTGCTGCTGACTCTATTGCCGCGATGAATGTTAACATTCAGAATTTGATTGTTTGGGCTAATGCGCACTGCTTGAGACTCAATGCAAATAAATGCAAAAGCATCATTATCGCTTATGGTCGGTTGTATAACCAAATAGATTTTAATACACTTCCTCGAGTGATGCTGGCCAATCATGCTCTGCACTTTGGAAGTTGTGTGAAAGTCTTGGGCATACAGCTTGATAAAAACATGAATTGGTCGAATCAGATTGGTGAACTGACGAAGCGAGTGTTTGCCACTATGCATCAATTGAAACGGCTGAAAAATTTCCTTCCAACCCACCTTCGTGTTTCACTAGTACAGAGCTTTGTAATTCCCATCATTGATTATTGCAGCATCGTTTATAACGACATTACTGAGGAGCTGAATTTGAAATTACAACGATCGCTCAACTACGCAATTAGGTTTATTTTTGATGCGAGAAGAGATGACCACATCACTCCATATTACAGGAGGTTAAATTGGATGAAGTTGAAGGAGAGGAGACAATACTTCATGTTGAGTCTTGTTTATCAGCTGATTGTCAAGGGGAGAGGTCCCCAGTATTTGAAGGAAAGATTCACACTCCTGGCTCATATTCACAGCAGGAACACGAGACAGCATGAATACTTCCTTCAAATACCTCGTCACCGCACAGTTATGTATAATAACTCATTTACGGTCACGGCCTCAAATATGTTGTCTGCATTCAGAGAGTTGGTATTAGTTGTTGATATCGAGAAATCGAGAGCCGAATTGAAAGTGTGCAGAGATGATGGAATGTTGTCAATGATTCTCGGCTTTTCAACTGTAAGCTTCGAATCAGATTTATCGGCAGGTGGATCATCAATTTCAGGAGTATCAGACTTTTCAAATGCATTGAATCCACAATCTGTGATTAAAACTTCTTTGATACCTACAATGTAGGAAGGCTACAAATACATTGATTCATTGTATTATTATTCAACAGTCTATAGTCTTCATGGAACTTTCTCATTAGGAACGCTGAATTCTAGAGTAGAGGAGCTACTTCGATTTGTAATAACATACTAACCAAAACTACCATCATAGAAAAATATAATATATTCAGAAGTAAAAGGTGAAGGATGGTCGTTGAGAGTTGTTCATATATATTATGTATGTCTCACTTCTATTAATGACTTAGTGCCGGTTGTACAAAAGCCTGTTAAATTCTAATCGTGATTATATTCAACGAGAATCAGAGAAGCCTTCTTTCAGAAAAAGCCTTCTCTAATTGGTTCTCGCGGCATTTAATCATGATTAAAACAGGATTTTGCACAACCGGGCCTAATTAATCAAAAAATTATGATTTTATTATAAAGTGGTGGTGAAAGCCTACAATATTGTCAGCCTTCTGCATAGTAAAAAATTACTTTTTGTAAAAAAAATGACCAACTCAATAATGTTGAAACCATACTTAGTTCTAAATTAATCAGGAAAGTTTGTTTCCAGCTTCAAGACTCATTGGAAATGCAAGAGGTGTAAAAATATAACATGACCAAACGGTTCTTTCTATTTAGAATAAGAAAACAGAATTTTCATATCAATTGTATTATTTCGTTTTTTACTTGTTTGATGCCCACACAGGGCTCAAACTATACGAGCCTAATAGACTCGCGGAATATTTTTCAGGTTGAATGGCCTCTTGTGAGGAAAACTATAAAGCGGTATAAAGCCCCATAAAAGCCCATGCATTCTTAAGACGCACAGAATTTATTCCGCTTGTATATTACACGTGTATAATTGGGGTTTTCTGGCTTAAGCTCTGGGGTTAATCGTCGACGATGAGAAGGATGTTGTTTTGAGATCAGTTTTACACATTCGCCATTTTTGTAACTTTTTTGTTCTTCAATAAAATCTAAGGAAAAAAATCAGTTACCTTAATAACGCAGGGAAAACAAAACACTAATGAAAAATATTTGAGTTAATTTTATTTACATAATTTTACTTAAAAATAATTATTTCACATAATGTATATTACTCAATAAATGAAAACATAATGTATATTACTTGATAAATGAAAACTCAATGTATACTACTTAATGATTAAAAATTCATTCCAATGCTATATGCACCCTTTATACAGACATATTTTATTGTAAAAGTCACTAGAAAAATATAACCATTGTGAATTGTAAAACCAAACATTTGAATACCTTAAATCAACAGTAATGTTACATAGCATCATTCTTAATACGGTGAAGATGTTTTATAATAAGATTTATCTTGCAGTCTTCCATTGAAACATGGAAATCATTATTGGAGCATAAAGTAAAGAAAATAGCTAAGTGAAAATGAGAAAAGGAAAAACTAGAAAAATATTTATTTAAATTAGAAACAAAATTAAATACTGTGATACAATATACTTAATATACTTGAGAGAGTTAAACATGCTACAATAATTGCAGGTTGCAGGAAATCAGATTATTAAAACCAATAAGAAAACAACATTTAAAAATACAATGATTTCGAAAAAGAAATCTTTTACAGAAATTGTCTGCATTGAAAAATTTTATTAGAACTCAATTCTGAAGAAGTATGTTTTTGTTTGCTCAATTACTTTATGAATTGATTAATTGATCTTTTTTATCGCCATTGACTGCTTTGTAGGGGAAATAAAAACCAAATATTTATTTGCATGTGAATGAGTAATAGAACTGATAAATTAATGAGAAAACGTAAGAATCAATTGTTAGCAAACAACTATTACAAATTTTTTCAGCTGAAAAAAACTAATTTTCAATTTCTAAACGTTTTTTTTTTAATAATTTATGACGACTCTTATATTCACGATATATGTTATTTACTTCACAGATTTGAATGTATAATTTTATGAGGGCTTTTTTAAAAGTTTATTTATTGTAATAATGGATATATTATTATTAATGATTAATTGATTCTTACCTATTCACACGATAAAGCTATTCGAACTTGATATGGTTTAATATGAAATCGCCAATTCACAAGAAACAAAATTATTGTTCTCAGTTACAGTTCGTGAAAAAACATCAATAAGTATTTTCTTGAGATAAAAACCACAATCATAAGTATATGACCTGTGAGTATGTAAGGAATATGGCTATAATTCCAAGGTAACTCCTCTTAATCTAAACAGTTTTTAACATATTTACAAACTAAAATCCTTAACATATCAAGGAAAAAATCTATATTAGAATAGAAAAATATTTATTGTGTTTATAAGAATGACTGTGGTCAGAATATCGTCTGTAGAAAAATTTAAACTGTATGCATACAAATTTAAGACATGAATAAAATTATAACAATTAAGCTTAAGAAAGCTTTGGAAATCATACTTTCAACACCTAATCTAAAGTTGAAATATATTTTCTCTTAAAAATAAGTTCTTGTACTTGCAGTTAAACCAACTCTGTTATTTACTTCGCAACTTCTTACCTCTTTTTTAGAATTAATTCCCTGATTTTCATTGCACGGATCTGGGGTGGGTGAATCCTTATCAACTTTTGGCTTTGATGATTCGGTTAGAATTGTCTGAGATCGGGGAGAGTCTTCCAGCAATGTTCTACTCCTCTCCCGTCTAATAACTATTGCATGTGTGGGTTTCTCTTCCATTGATGAGCAACTCACCTGAGAGCTAGTTTTAACAAAAGTGCCCACTGAGTCTCCCAATACTTTGGGAGCATTGTTACTTCTCCTTCGAATGATGACTACTTTGTTTGGTTGTGAGGCAGGTTTAGGAGAGATGATTTCACTTGTAGCTGGGTCTAGTGTATTATTGGTTGATTTTGGAGTGTCTGGATGATTAGTAGCTTGTGACGATCGATTAGACAGATCCGGGGATGATAGTATTTGATTGGATCGATTTGCCTGATCAACAAGAACCCTGTTATCATTGGAACATGGTACTACCATAGGAGGTGGAGTTGCCTCCCCGGGATCAGCTCTAATGTACGTTCTAGGTTTATCAAGTTTCTCTAGAACCTTCTCTGAAACTAACCTTTCAAATAAACTACCTATTCTCTGCCGTCGGAAATCAATTGGCTTCAGTTTCCACTCCACAAAATTCAATGTAGAGCTTCTTTGCACATCATTGTCGACAGACCTTTCTGCTACTCTCGCTGAAGTTCTATTATCACCTCTCTCTCTTGTTTCTCTCATATTCATCATATTTTTATCGACCCTTCTCCTAGATACAAGAGGCGATCGGCCCCTAAGTTTTCTATCTCTGAGCAAACCCCTGTACCGTCTGTTGATACTTCTATTGAAATACTCTGAAGGGCTCCTACGCTCACAAACGTCACTCTTCACATCGGTTAGTCCGCTTCTGTTCGATGATCTGACAGCGTCTGACACTTTCGTGGTGGATCTAGTCCTTGAGTCGAATTTTCCTGCATTCCTATGTCTTTGTTGACTCGTTTTTGATTCATCCACCACTTTACCAGTAACTGATGAATCTTTGCTTCGTGCTACCACTACACAATTATCTAACTTCATCAATTTCGCTGGACCTAATTGACTGCCGTCATTGATTCTTTTCAAACTAGGTTTTGAGTCGGCTGACCCTGATGAACTTTGCAAACGTTCTAATCCAGATGACGATGCAATAGGTGAAGCATCTTTCGCGATGTTTGTAGTTTCACAGTTTCTCACACTATTCTCAACCTTTGGTGTTTCATTTGTAGGCTTGGATCCCAATTTAATTAAATCATTTTGAGCCATTGGATTGATAACAACACGTCTCCTCTTGAATCCCTGTGTTCTTTGGATTGAGTCATTTCTCGAAGGTACAAGTGGGCGTTTCAGTTGATTAAGAGCATTTCTTACTGAAGATAGATGTTTCTTGTCTTTAATCTCTTCAATGGACTCTTTCCTCGCCGGCTCAGGAGTCGATTTTTCTTTAGTTGGATTACTTCTTGGAGAGGGGGAAGATAGAGGTTGTTTTTGGATGGAATCTTGTCTTGTAGCCGAAGGAGACATTTGACTTTTTATACCTTTTTTTGAAGAGGTTATAGAGTGTTTTCCAAGATTTTGTTTGACACTTTTAGGGCTTTTAGCACCTCTCTTTAGACTCTTAGCTGATTTGTCATCTTGTGGACTTACAGCTTGTTTGTCATTTATTGGACTTCTAACTGATATGTTATTTTTCGGACTTTTAGCTAGTTTGTCATTTTCAGGAGTGGCAGCTTGTTTATCACTTTTTAAAGGAATTGTAGCCGTATTGTTAACTTTTGCTTTATTCTGTTCATCAGTTACAGCCTTGGATTTATCCACCTCTTGTTTATTTGGCAAACTACTACGATTAATTTTCACAACAGGTCGTGAAGATCGTCTTTTTCTGAATTCGAAATGTTCACTACTCAGAGACACACTTACTTTATCTTTCTTAGCAATAAAGTCAAGGTTAGTTTTCATTTCCTCTTCAGGAACAGACTTCGGCTGATCTACCTTTTTTGTAGAAACAATTTCAGTAACTTTATCAACAGCCAGTTTCTGATCACTTTCAGTGAGTTTCTTATTAATTTGAGCAATACTATTTCCACTTTTAGCAATTTTATTTTCATCTTCAACAAGTTTCTTCTCATTTTCATTCAACTTCTTATCACTTTCAATCACTCTGTCCTCTTTTTCTCCCTTATTCTCAGTTAAACTACTATTATCTTGACTTGAATCACTTTTCGAGCTTCTTGAAACCGAACGTTTGGATGGAGATTTAATTGGAGATAGGGTATTGACTGGTTTAGCCAGCCTTCTAACCATTGTTAGGGTGTCCTCACCAGTGATGGACTGTGACTGTGTAATATCGAAACCCTTGTGACTGGTTACCGAGTTACTGTTGATTCTCATAATATACCTACTCGGCGACTCAAACTGGAATTCAGGCTGAGAAACATCAGTTTTAGCAATACTGACATTTGTCTCATTTCGAAGAGCTTCAGTGAAGTTCGAGTAATACTCTCCAGTAGCCCTATTGTCTTGTGAGGAAGCTTTCTTATTTCCTGATTTATCATCTGAAGCTTTATCAACAATAATTATTGGCACAGGAAATATAACGGGCTCTTCACAGATTATCTCCTTAGAAATTACCGGTTTTTCTTGTAGAAGATTTTGACCCTGTGATTCAACAATTTTTGTTTCAGAGATTTTCTTTGATTCAATAACCACTTGTGTAAGCGAACAATCAGTTTTCACAGATTTCTTTTCTAGGACTGCATCAACCTGTTCTATTACAACAACAGTATTAGTCTTACTTGTAACAGTTTCAGATTTATTTCCTTCTGTAGGTCTATCTGTGGATGTTTTCCTACAACGTTTAGTGTCAGTGGAGTGGGAGATTTCATCTACCTTCTCTTCCATTATAGAGTTCTGGGACGATGATTTGCAGACATGGAAGGGAGAATGCTCTTCAGTGATATCAATGCCAAAAAGTCTGATAACCTGAGGAATGGCACTCTCACTGGACTTCTCTCGTGTCCTAAAGGAGGAGGACGAAGACATCGACGATGAAGAAGTGGAAGAAGAGGATAAAGATGAAGAACAAGACAACGATTTCAATTCTTTGCTGATTGCAGCAGTGGAACATTGCTTACCGTCGTTCTCTTTTGATGGAGTTCCAGTTTCAGAATCCTTCAGATTCTCCTGATTGGATGACTCTCCAAACAGCTGTAAGAAATTTTCTCTTATTTTTGGGAGCTTCTTCAAAGCGTTAACAACCTGCAAACTGGACTCTGATAGCTGTGCTTTTTGTCTTTGTTGTTCAAATATGTTGTCTGCATTCAGAGAGTTGGTATTAGTTGTTGATATCGAGAAATCGAGAGCCGAATTGAAAGTGTGCAGAGATGATGAAATGTTGTCAATGATTCTCGGCTTTTCAACTGTAAGCTTCGAATCAGATTTATCGGCAGGTGGATCATCAATTTCAGGAGTATCAGACTTTTCAAATGCACTGAATCCACAATCTGTGATTAAAACTTCTTTGAGGTTTGTATCTCCAACGGTTTCTTGTCCTTTTACTTCAGTGTGTACTACAACATCATCAAGATTTTCTACTCTAGTATCGTTTTCCTGTCCCTCTACACCTGATTCATTCAATTTATCTACCGAAGAATTCTTTCCCTGCTCTTCTAAAATTGATTCATCCATTTTTTCTACTGTAGCATTATCTCCATGATTTTTCACACTTGTATCATTCAATTCATCCAATATAGCATTCTTCTCCTGCCCTTCCACACTTGATGCATTCAATTTCTCTGAGGAAGCATTCAATTCCTCTGAGGAAGCATTCATTTCCTGCACTTCCACACTTGATTCTGACTCTCCAATTTCAGAACTTAATTTCATATTATTACTAGACGCCTCACAGCAAGTTTTGTCTCCTTCAATACCTTCACTGAATTCAAATTCGGTACTCAATGACAAAAGCACATTTGCACAAGAGAGAACAACATTTTCATTCTCTTGTTGAGATGTATTAGTGCTAAATTTCAACTGTTCACTCGCATTTTCATTACTACAAGCTTCCTTTTCACTATCTTTCGAACTGCCTTCATTCCGCACTTGCAAATCACTACAACTAGTAGTATTGAGGTTCATGTCATTAGTCATTTTTGTACTGTCATGATCATCTACTGATTTTTCATTACAAGTAATTTTTATACTATCTTGATCGTCTATAGGTTTTTCACCATCTGCTTGACAACCCTTTTCAATTTCAGTTATTTGGTTCAAATCTTCAATACTTTCACTAACACAGCTTTCAATTTCTTTGACAGATTCCTTCAACGAATCTGAGACCGATTCTGGTGTGTCACAGATTGTAATACTGATAACTGGGATCTGGTTCTCCTTATTATTAGTCAACAAATTCGGATCAGTACAATCTGCTGATGACACCTCCTCATCTGACTTTCCATTATCAGCGCAATTAGTTTCTGCTGGTACATTTTCAGCAGATGACTCGCTGCTTATGAGTTTTTCAGATTTATCTGTACTCCTATCTGAATCTTGATAACTTGGATTTTTGTCATCAGCAGCATTCTTCGCATTCATCAACTCATTTTCAGATTGATTCTCCTTGTCTGATTCTGAAATACTTGGATTGACATCTAATTTCGGCAAAATTTCTTCACTTTCATTGGGAAGGAACTGTGATCCACTTTCAAGATTCTGATTGTTTAAATCATTGGGTATGTCGCTATTACGATCATTCAATGCACATTGTTCTGAGGTTTCATTGTCGGCGACTTTCTTCTTTCTGAAATTCTTGGTGACCTCCTTCTATTGAAATATATAGGGGACTTACTCATGGATGAAGATTTAGTTGATTTATGTTCAACTATTTGAGGTCTTCTTTCATCTTGAATTACTGTGGATTTCCTTTTCTCTGTCTGTTCTTTTTTCTGTTCAACTTTTTCTCCTCTACTTTCTTCTCTGACGTTATCAGTCTGTTTAGAGCTATTTTCTATATTATCACTCACTGAGCTGTCATCTGTCACATGCTTTATATTTTTTGAATGAGCTTCTTTAGAATCGCCTAACTGTTTTTCCGGTAATACACTTATACTACAATCTATTCTCTTACCACTACTCTTAGAATCATCTTTACAACTTTTACCACCTGCTTGGGATTTGCTGTCCTTAGCTGGGAATTGACATTTTTGTGAACCGGACCTTAAATTACCTGCTGTAAAGCAATACCCGATTTTTTTTGGTTGAGTCACCACAGGAGGTTCACTAGTAGCTGGAGGAGGTCTGGTCTTCTCGTCTTCCAAATTTTTAGGTATGTTCCGTCTGCCAACCGCTTCATTTCTGGTTCTTCTGGGAAAATCACGACGCGCTTCATGGAAACTGCAAGAAAATGGAAAAGCGTAAACACAAGATAGAAATATCAACTACAAACATGAAAAACGAAACAGCAATCTAATAATTTGAATAAGAAAATAAATATCCATAAACTGGAAAAAAGACGATCTCAATGATAAAGTTGAAAGTATGTTGACTTGGCCATTACAAAGATAGATAAACAGACTAGAAAATTCCTTCTTGTAATGTAGAGGTTTCTCTGAAAGATTGTGCAATTTCCTAATATTATTATACAAAATGTTACAATTTCAGATCTACAGACCTTGGCCTAAAAATGTGAAGTAGAATTAGTCACGCAACCCTGAAAGGGTACTCAATGAATAATTGAAAAAGAAAATAAAACATTACAGTATAATATTAATTAATTTTGAGAAAGTAAAGGTGGAATTTTTCAAGATTATCAATTTTTAGAATAGTTCAAGAGTTTGTGTTTATAATTTACTAGGATATTTGGCTTTCCTATCAATCTATCGAAATTCAAAATCAGAATTATATAGGTAGTGTATTGCAGTTCTTTATTTTTGATGTGAAAATTGTTGTGATATGATCTTAATCCTACTTTGAACAATTTATTGAACAAAATTTAGGAACAGAAGTTTTTGGATAACGTCTGTTTTTTCATTCCGATATTGTAATCTTTTATCCAATGAATAAATGAATAAATAAAACATATTCCAAAAACAATTATTGGAACACATTCTAAAAAACAATGAATAAGAAATTGAGAAACGTAATTCTAGTATGTTTACAATTCTGTAAGTATGAACTGCAGTTCTGATGGTTCGTTGAAGTCCATTAATTTCTGGGTTTAGCGACACTTCCACACTCCTGAAATAAAATAACCCCCGACAGAATCGAATCATGGTCAGGAACGAGTCTGTGGGGAGGAATTTCAAATCGAGCGCGGAAGGTGATCGACCATTAGAAAAGAAGCTCTTAACTGCGAAGGCCCGCTGCTCTCTAGACCGGAGCATGATGGCTATTTACTTGAGGGAGGATAAATTTGGCAACTTTCTCCTCCAGATGCGCCCCCTCCTGCCCCTCTGCACGACCAATTCAAAGCACGGGAATTTTTTCAAATAAGTAAGTTTCTCTGACGCACCTTGTAGTTGGAAATGAAGTGTTTTTTAACTGATTAAGTTTATTTATTTTGAAGTTGTTGAGACAATTAAAACCAAAAAACTCAAAAGCTGTTGATTGAAAAAGTTTGCATGGAAGATTTGTTTTTCTATTCCAATTTATAAGACTTGATCAATTAGGAATATGTATCAGTGATATCACAATAAATTATATGAATTTTTATGTAGAGTAGCCTAATACCAATTGATTCAATAAGATAGAAGCTTGTGAATCTTATTTTTTCACATTTGAATACAATGAGCTCTATCTGTTTTATGAAACAATAATTTTAACATATTCCTGGATAGATTAAGTAGTATATTAGAACATGTCTTGAAATATGCCAATAGAATAATTTTATGCCCTGATTTCAATTATGATTTTATAAGCAATGACAATAATATTAAGGAATTGAAGGACTTATTTGTTTCTTTTGGATTGACGATGAGTTATAACAATATTACCAGAACTGATTCCAATGGGGGAACCTGTATTGACAATATCATCACTACCATCAGTGAAGGCTCTTTTACATGTGGGGTTGAAAAGACATGGTACTCAGAACATTGGGCTCTCACATTTACAACAAGATTATTTTCAGGAAGCAATTGCACAGAAACCAAAACTATTCGACACATCAACAGTAACAGTATTAAACATTTTCAAAATTTGTTACATTAAATAAATTGGACGGACCTATATAGAGATGGCAATCTAGAACTGAAAACCTCCTTTTTCCTGAGTACACTTAAGAATATTGTGGATTGGACATTCCCATTGAAGACTGTAAAATTAAAGGCAACAGCTCCTAAGCCAGGCAAAATCTTGTGTTGAATTAATGAATATTAAGAATATGTGTGATCTGCTCTATGATGTTTATCTTAATACTGGTGATAATGAAATAAATATTATACATAAAATTAGAAAAAAAAGAATTCAAAGACATGTTAGTGACTCTAAGGAAGACACAAAATGACAAAAAAATTATTGAATCCAAAAACAAGAGCGAGGCAATTTGGGATGTAATTGAAAAACTGAGTAAATCCAAGTCATTGATTAAGAAAGGCTCACTAAACTCAAATCAGTTCAACAAATTCTTTACAGAGAACATAGATAAAATTGTAGCTGAAGTTAAAAGTAAAAGATCCAGTCATAGTGCAATGGACGTTTTGAGAGCTGGTTACTGTGAGCCCACGTCTCGATTTGAATTTGAATTAGTTGAAACAGATAACAGAATTAATATACTCAAGAAAATGAAGGGGAGTAATAGTGCAGACGTCTATGACATTAGTGCTAGGATGCTTAAACTCAGTCTTGATTATATTATAGATCCTCTTACACACTTAGTTAATAGTTCAATCCTTGAAAGTGTTTTCCACAGAGCTTGAAGTTGAACAAAGTTCTGCCCATACATAAAAAAGGCTGTAGATCAGATTATAATAACTTTAGGCCTATTAACATAACCACTACTGTTTCAGTAGTGGCTCTAAATGATCAAATCGTGGATTACTTCGAAAGAAACAATCTTTTCAACAATTTTCAGTTTGGATATAGGACTGGAAGAAATACGGTTAGAGTGGCAATTGATCTGTACAGGGATTGTCTGAATTCTTTAGAAAACAAGAAATATACTCAGACCAAATTCTTTGACCTGTCAAAAGCATTTGACACTGTATCGCACAAATTGTTGCTAGATAATCTTGCATTTTATGGCTTCCAGGAAAGATCTTTGAGACTGGTAGAATCTTATTTGGGGGATCGATTCCAGAAAGTTGTTTTTGAGGAATCTGAGTCACAGTATCTACCTGTCTCCCATGGCGTGCCTCAGGGATCTATTTTAGGACCTATTTTGTTCATCGTCTACATAAATGATCTACCAACAATTGTAAACCCTCCAGCCAAAAGCTATTTGTTTGCGGATGATCTGTTTGTTTTTCTGAGCTTGCCCAGAGTAGTTTCATTGAGTCAAGCTTCCCAGGACTTGGCTGATTCGATCGAGAGCTGGTGTAATTCAAATGTATTACGTGTAAACTCTGATAAAGTTCAGAACTTGACTATCAGTTATGATAGAAGACTGACTATGAGCATAGAGAAACAATAGCGTAAGTAGATATCCCATGGTATAGGGAGTTTATGTCGTAACTTCTACTGTTATCTCAAGCTGATAGTCCACGTAGTTCTTTCCCTTGAAGCTGTGTGACACTGGTAGTCTCTCATATTGTGCCGTTCATACACTCTCACCCCAACAAAACAGTGAAAATCGACAATAATCGACAGTAATCGGCTTGAGATAACAGTAAAAGTTACGACATAAACTCCCTATACCATGGGATATCTACTTATGCTATTGTTTCTCTATGCTATGAGTGAGGAGAAAGAGGCAAAGTTTCTGGGATTCACACTTGACACTGGACCTGCCTTAGTTGGTCCCAGCATATTGACATTGTTACTAGCAAGCTGAATAAGGGAGTCTTCTTAATTAGAAAACTGAGGTCATATTATGTCAGTTTGGATGTTTTAACGGTGATTTATTACGCTCACATCGATTCTCATTTGTCATATGGCATCATACTTTGGGGTTCCAGAGCTTACAGTGGTAGACTTTTTAGAATACAGAGAAAGACTATCAGACTGATTTGTGGGTTTTCTAAGCGAGCACAGTGTGATGAGCATTTTAAACTTATGGGAATATTGACTCTACCTTCAATATTTGTTCAACAGAGCCTTATTTATGTTAAAGAGAATTTGGAGAAGTTTGTGGAGCAGGGGGTAGTTCATAGCCATAACTAGAAATAGGGGTAATCTGACTACTTATCGGTATACCTATTCTAGTACACAAAAAACATTTCTAATTTTATCAATAAAATTGTTTAATTCACTTCCTGAAGATCTTAGAAATATGGAGAATGGAACTTTTAAAAATCATATGAAACGTTTCTTAGCAGCTAACCCTTTAAACAAGATTGAAGATTTTTATACATTAGCTAGGAATATTCGGTTATAAGTTGAGAATCAGGTGACATATTATCATAAGGTACTGATAGTGTAACTTACTGATGTAATATATTTGTATTTTGTATCATGTTGTATATATTTGACACTTGTATCTGAAGACCTCAGATATTGCTGCACTTAAGATTCTATTCTATTGTGCCAAATGCAAAGCTAACAAAAGATTAGACTATGAGTAGTGTTCTATATTGAATATATAAAAAACTTCATTAGCCTATTGATGTCTTAAGCTGGATTTTTACACATCAGTGAGAGTAAACGTGACCTTATTAAAAAACCTTATTCATATAACTATTCTACAATATACTAACCTCTTAGATCTTAATTCTGAAATTGTCCTATCCTTACGCTGAATTTCACGTTTAGCCGATAAGAATAACATGCTGATATTCCTGCGGTAGATGGCATTTGTTTTTTCACACGTCTGAAGCTGAGTTTCCAATGATTTCAATTTGTTCATAAGTTCAGCAACCTTGGATTTGAGCGCCTTATTATCCTCTTCCAACTAGAAAAAAAACAAGAGGAAATTTAGGTATTGATCATAATCAATAATTACAAATTTTTGTTACTTGAATCAAACTAGAGCAGTGTTATATAAAAGCATCCAAAACCAAAGAGACTTATTGAGTAAAATATACAAGCTACAAATTCTAACTCCTGAAATTGAAATTAATATCGCTGCTAAAACCAGAGCTGAATTGCACAATATCAATTGCAACTCAGGCTTTAGCTTATAAATTTAAAAACATAATTTCTCAATCTAAATTGCTTTTATCTGATAATTTATCATTCTTAAACTGAATTCGAACAAAATAGTGACAATATAATTCCCATGAGTTCTAATGGCATTATTTGTAATTATTATTTAACGAAAATCCTAAATAAATGCTGCAAATCACCCCGAAGACCTCTGCTACTGCAGACATTGACAACAGGGTTAACAGCTAGATGAAAATTCGGTGAGAAATTCTATCCAAAAATTAGTTGCCAGCCCGGGAATCGAACCCGGTACCTCCCAATTGCTAGTCAGGAATGCTTGCCCTTACACCAAACTGACAATCTCTGGATAGCAGCGCTCATTTTATACAAAGCCACAGCGGCCAACCAGTTACAGATGGAATTAAATAGAGAATGCATTTATTCAATTGCTAATTAATATATCATTATTATTTAACGAAAATCCTAAATAAATGCTGCAAATCAGAGCGCTGCTATCCAGAGATTGTCAGTTTGGTGTAAGGGCAAGCATTCCTGACTAGCAATTGGGAGGTACCGGGTTCGATTCCCGGGCTGGCAACTAATTTTTGGATAGAAGTTCTCACCGAATTTCCATCTAGCTGTTAACCCTGTTGTCAATGTCTGCAGTAGCAGAGGTCTTCGGGGTGATTTTCAGCATTTATTTAGGATTTTCGTTAAATAATAATTATATATTAATTAGCATTTGAATAAATGCATTCTCTATTTAATTCCATTTGGCATTATTTGTGCTCACTCGACGGGCTGAGTAAGGAAAGTCCAATGTTGAAGCTCGTGGGAATTTTATTTTTACTATTCACTGTAACTGTTGTGTGCAAATCCAACTTCAAGGTGCAATTCTTTAACGTCGACTGGAGCCGCGCGGCTAAAAGACATATATTAAGGTGCAGTTCCTTAGCAGCGTACAGAAAGCGCGTCTCGAGACGCGTGGTTAGAGCCGCCGCGGCTAGAGCACATAAAAATTTATTAACATTTTATTAGATTTTAGTAGCAAAATATTCAATTTCTCAATCATAATACAGAAATATACTACATATACATCTCCATATAATACAAAAATCCTCAATAAGTCATTGAACATAATGCATTTTAATATGTTATTTGTTCTGGTCACAGCGGATGCAACCACGCGTCTCGAGACGCCGTTAAAGAATTCCATATTTAGGTTAAAAAAAGAGACATCAAACACAAGAGGCAAGTAAGGCCCATGTAATACGAGCGCTAATGCAGCGGCGTTTTTAGCGTCGCGTTAACTGGACAATGGTATTTCAATAGTGCGTGCTAATAACGCTAGTGCGGATTACTTGAATTCTTCCTGAAAACAAAAACAATAACCAACTTTAGTGTAAGTTATAAAGCTATATCTGAGTACGAGGAGTTCTTAAAAAAAAACTATGAACAATAATGCTGACTAATACTAACTAAACCAAACTGATGTACCGTAATTACTTGTTGTATCAATTTTTTGAAAATTCCTATACTCTGATAAGATTCTCGAGGAAGCTATTAAAAACAAACAAACAAATACTAACCTATACTAGGCTATTATAGGTTAGGAAGTTTAAAAATAACAGGTTGCTAAAATAACACTTTGTCTTCTAAATGACTGACTATCGACCAATTATGGACATTGATCTGATATTTGAATAATAAATCTTTTTGCTAATAATTTACTGAGTTGAGTACGGTAGTTTTTCGAACTAATATTTACCTTGAGCAAGTTTTCGTCATATTTGAAGTTTGGTAGTTCAGAATAAATATCAATATCCTCGTCATCCTTTGACGTAGATTTAGTTGTATCGCACATGACAAATGAGTATTACAAGCTACTGAGGAGTCTAAAGAAATATTTAATTATAAAGGATTGAATATTAACATTGTAAATCAACATAACCAAAAACCAACTTTGCTACTCGTTATTTTTTTCTTCCATTCCTTGTACTTTCGATCTTCGATGTTCCAACTCCCAGTCTCGAGTTTGTTTCGAGTATCGATACGATAGTTGATAGTTGCTGGACTATCGACTCATCTCTGGTCGATATCTAATTCAAATATTTTTAGTTCCTTAAAAACTCAACAGATGTCGCACCAGCTCCAGAAACTCTCAAATTGTTTGGAATTTTCGAAGAAAGGTGGCGCATTGTTGCCTCTCTTCATTGTGAAATCAACGCATACCTGTCTTTCTGCGCATGCGCCAACTAAAAACTAGATTTTGGCTTTAGTACTTTTTGTAGGTTGTGTGGTAGATGTTGTCATCCGTGTTCTGTAAATAACATTGTTTTCTTGTTGAATAGTTTAAAACTCGGACGAATTTATGTTTTCGGGAATGTTTCAACATAATGCGTGTTTGATTATGTGAAATATAGTGCAATATTTGAAAGGATAACCGTTAAAACATGAAGTTTGTAAAGTTGTTTTCAGTGCTAAGTGCGACGTAGTGTTTTTACTCTGCGACTACCTGTTTGAGGGGATTGCTATTCCAGGTAAACAATAATATTTTCACTATTAGTAATAGAATAGTAAAACAAGCTTGAGAATTGTTTCCTGAATATAATTATCATTCTATAACATGAGTGATCAAGGTTTTGCGGCCATTTAAATCTGCAAATGTGGTAAATAAATAAACGGTCAAGACCGTCCGTTAAGATGGCCGCGGCTAGCGCAAGCGCTTTTGACAGGTACGGTAGCATAACCGTCACACTGTCACGTTATTCCGTAGGTTAAATTGCTTTGGTACGTTTAAATTTATAATACAGGCATTTATTTGACTGATTTTTATAATCGGTCAGGTATTTCTTGTTAATGATTTTATTTACATAACCTAATAAAAATAATACTCATCAGTAAAGTTTACCAAAGCACCAGAGGTGCTGTTCATGCAAGGATTTTCTCAATCTTTGTTGCTGAAAATAAATTCTGATTATATTGCTCTGCTTTTGAAAAATCTAGGTTATTCTGATTTTTCTTAAATACAGATTGAATGCTAGGTTATTGGCTTTGAAATCTATTTAGAGTTAGGCTTAACCTCAATTTACCATGACAGATTGGGCATTTTTGTCATATCTATAATAATTAATTTATTTTATTTTGAGCAAAAAAGTTTATTTTGGCGGATAAATCAGAGGTTATAAAATTATCATGTTTGTAGAGGTTATCATGTTATCAAATTCACTTTGTGATTGATCCATTCATCATAAAATACAAATAAAACAAGTTTATATAAATTAATTTATTTTAGGCTAATTAGGCCTATCAAGATTTACAACCTGTGACATGTGACCTATCAAAGACATTCTAGGCAAAACAATATACTATCAAAATTATTCATAACCACTTGTTGCGATTGAGTCCTGTTGTAGGACATCATAATCCAATTTTCTTGGGATGATATAATTACAAATTAGGTCATTTGATCATATCTCTTTTTATAAATTGTAACAAGGCTAACTGTAATTAGTTTGGTAAATATTCAGATCTGAATCTGTCACTCTTGTCAAATTGTGAGATTCTCTTGATAATCATTAGCCTATCTATAAGGTACTGAAAGAAATTATAATCAATTGAAATTAACATATACTGTATATACAGATATCTAAATTCAGAATGAAATATTCTGTGATACCGTAGTTCTCAGAGTTGAATTATTACGCTAGTGACCTACATCCATAAAATTTTATTTTCCAAAATATCACATGAGTCAGCAAAATTTTTGAATTTTCTGAGTGTCAAGCAGACTTGCAATTTGATTAAATAATATAGAATCAGATTACTAACAAATAGAAAGTATGTCAAATTATTTTTGTGTCAAATAAAAATTGAGTGAATTTGCTGTGTATACAGGTGAATATAATTTTATGTTTATGCGAATACATGCTGACAACGTGTATCAAATATTCACATTCTATAGCTTATTATGAGAATTATAGTACAGTAGAAGGGCTTGACTACCTGCTGAACAAAGTTTTATGTATGGCTTCTGTCTACAAGAGCTACTAATCAATAAATACTTGCACTTTTTGGTGTGTTGTGTAATAGGTGCATTCCATTATCCATACAAATCGCTTTGCTTCGTGTTACCCTAAGGATGAATATGTTTGCAGATTCTATTCACATTCTCCAAATCTGTTGTCAAGGACAAGAGCTAGACAACAAGTACATGTATCTTAAATTGTCTTAGGGTGGACTGTTTTATACTTTTATGTATAGAAAAGTTCTGAATTTTCATCATGAGTAAAATAGATCATACACTTAAAATATAACCTGAATCCAAATAGAATCTAAAATTCCTTAAATATCGCAGTCACAATAACTAATAACGTCATGGGTTTAGGCCAGCACTAGAAATTAGTTTTTATTCATTTAGGTTCAGCAGACTGCTGGAATGTGATTTCCACTATCAAACTATGAAACGGTCTCAAATTCTTTCAGAATTATTCTCCATTGGAACTCAATATGAAAATGATACTGGAAACACTGACCACAAATATTTCTTATTGGCAGTGGTTTCTCCGTTCTAAAATGATCGATTTCATTTATTGGTAATTCGAAACCTCATCCATAAACAAATAAATTAGGCTAGCAATGATATGTTTTGAAATCTTGCTCCTCACAAAGATTACATTCTATTAGGTCATAAACTGTATTTTCATCTCCAAACTTACACTTGTTTATTAGCATTCTATGCATATATGAATTTCTTAGGTATAATGTTAGAGTACCGTACCATTTGAGAAAATGTTTAGTTGAAGATACAACCACCTTTGGAGCTTAGGATGATATTTTTGTCCTTTTAATACCCAAACTTGTAGCCTAGTTTATTATCAACATAGTTCAAGAGCTTGGTCATTAATCCTAAGAAGTGTCATATTCTTGATGGGGGCAGATAGAGTGTTTCCAGGATATTTTCTGTGAGAAAGTGGTCATCAAGCCAGAGCGTATGTCATTAAATATTTTGTTTATTCTGATCTAGACAGAAAGAAAGATTGTGACAGGTATTTGAACTCGCCTCAAATTTATCTATCAAGTTTCTTTTCAAACTTCTCCATTTCCTTACAACTACAGTTTCCCCCGGAATTTGTTATAAATATGGAGGAATATCATATGCAATATGAAATATATTTCTCCAAATAATTGGCTCCATAGTATAAGTTATAATTTGTTCATTTTGAATCATAATTTGATAATTCGCAATGCGGCTAAGAAGATACTGAAAATTCGATTTTATGTCAGAAACTGTAATTCAACTTATGAAATCACCATAAACGAAAACGTTTGTTTTATCATTCATTCCCTCATCATCACCTAGGCTCAGAATACTTGTAGACAATAGCTTTCCTGAATAAATAAAAATTAACTTATATATTTATTTGAAATACATGAAAACTCCCAGACAACTCCTTTCATCACCCTTATTATCATTGTCATTATTAATATGATTTTTATAATACCCAAAATAGAGAACGTGAAAAATAACAAATATATGGAAACAGGTAACAATATAAACTAGTTGAAATATAATTTAAAGATACCGTTCAAGCCAGAGTTCATGTACAATCCTTTAAATTATGGTAGACAAAATACGGCTGATTCTTCATTGAAAGGCAAGATTTTGCGAACACGATAGCAAATTAAAGACATTCTATGGAATGAAGAATTTTCTATTATCCTGAAGGTTAATAATTATCCATGATTGATAAGAAGAGGATAGGTCTTATCATAACCAGATTCATTACCGTGATTGAAATCCGAGGTGATATACACCAGTGATATGAATTTCTGAATAATATTTGATATAAATTCACGAGATTCACTTCAATCTTGAAGTTTCCATTTTATTTCGTCATTTCTCTCGTCTGTAGTACAAATTATCTTGAAAGTATCCAATCATAATGATCTATTCTTTGGAAATCTTCACATTCATTGGATGGTTTCTACCCTTTTGAATATCAAGAATACTCCTTATTTGGGTTTCACTATCAATAAAATTAATTTGTGTTATCAACTAAGTAGGGCTATGTGACTGGTGAAAAGATGTTTGGAAAAGAGAAACATTTGACATCTCGAGTTTTTTCCAGTCCAGTCCTAGTTCATTCTCCGTTTATGCTATTGCCAATCTATTTTTAGCCAGATGCTGAGTTTTTTCGCTCAGAACAGACCTTTTTCAATGGCTTCCTCTTCCCTCTCTGGGCTGGGTTTGCGTGTTTCGGAACCTACCTACTCCAAACTCCAGGTCTGTTGTAAGCATATGCAACACGCCATCACGAGGTTCAATATAACGTCTGGCGCCCTTTCTATTCTATAGTGCTGTAGTTTTCAACCTAACCATCTCTCCATTCTTCATTCTGTCGTACTTTTTCTTGTTATTCGTCCAACACTCTCCTTCGTGTCTTCCTCTTATTCATTCCTTCTTTTCTCCTCTCTTCATCCTTTTTCCTTACTTTACTTTCATTCTTCTCTTTCTGCCATCTTTTTCCCTATTTCTTACTTTGTCTCCTCTCCTCTCTACTTCCTCCTCCTTTCCTTTTACTCCTTTTTCTACTTCCTCTCTTCTGTACTCTCTCCTCGACGTAGAGAGTACATTGTACTCTCTACTACTTCTACTCTGTACTCATCGTAGTATTTTACGTTGTCTCTTCATCTACTGCCTCACTTGTACACCTTTTGCTCTTTTTTTTCTTGTGCTATTCTTATTTTTCTTTTCTTAACCGATTTATCATCCCCTTTCTCCATACAATCTTATTGTATCTTGACTCTCTTGTATTTATCTTCATGTAAGCCTTCAGTTCACTTCCTCCTCCTCCTCCTCCTCCTCCTCTTCTTGTATTCTCATCTACTTTTTATCACCTGTATTCCTTTGCCTCTTATTTACTTCTTTTATTTCAGCCTTCTTTTTTTCTTCCTCCTCCTTCTTCATCTAATTGTCGTGTTCCTCTTATTTATTTGTTATTTCTTTTCCTGGTGTTCACTTTCACCTTCCCTTTATTTCCATATTTATACTTTCCTCATCGTTATCTTCTACTCTCCTGATCTTATTCCCATTTCTACCCCCATTACTTCTCTTTCACTCTTCCATCTTCTCTTCTCTTATTTCCATCCTCTACTCTCTACTGCGTCCCACTACTCGCTTCTCTCCATAACCAATCGTAGTTATAACATAGCAAACAGACGTTCTCCATGCTGTGAAACCATTTGTTTGTTCTCCCTATTTGTGTGATAGCTGAATATAGACATACTCCTCTGTTTGGATTGCAATTTTGAATCACCTCTTTTTCTCCGTGTATTTATAGCTGGCTTCGGACATAAATTTAGAACAAGTTTTTGATTTACGACCCCTCAATGCCTGCGCTCCGGTAATAATTGTTACAGTTCTGATAGGCGACCAGGAATAGTTTTCTATAGTAAGCTCCACTTCAAATTGTCAGTATTTCTGTCGAATAACATTGGTGCTGCCATTCAATCAATGCTGTTTAAAATGAATCAAACTATAAACTGCTCGCCCGCCATCTGTTTACAGTTTGCATTCTGTTTCAATTTTATTTGGCAGTACGGCATTTTCGAGGTTTATAGTGATACAGATGGAATTAAATAGAGAATGCATTTATTCAAATGCTAATTAATATATAATTATTATTTAACAAAAATTCTTAGGATTAAGGATTCAATGCCCTCAGTCAAGTCTAGGACTCTATCGGCATTATTCTGAATAATAAGAATACTAATATATTTGCAAACCTGATGCAGTAGTTGCAGTTCATCCCTCAGCATATTATGCACGTTGTAAAAACTACAAATTATTCAAGTATTATTCTTCAAATTGAAAATTCATATTGAATTGAAAATTCAGACAAGATTAAAAGTACGAGATCAAAGGGAAAATAGATATTAATTTCTCCAATGAAAACCACTGCAAACATCATGAAAAGCATTGCATACATGATGAAAACCATTCATCCTTTATAGAATTAGTTTTATACACAAGGTACGGTATTGATTGCTTTTCTACTGCAAATGATCGGAAGCAGCATGTGCTATGAAGGCCAAACAGTTATTGAGACCAATTAACAAAATTAGAATGGCTACCATGAGATCATAGCAAATTAGATCATCAATATGCTGAAAACTAGGTACAGTAGGCCTACCCCCGTTTCTAATGTGATATTATTTGAGCGTTTATTATTTTCATTTGAGATTTAAACGCTTGTTCAATTTGTATGTTCTTCACGATTATTCTAACACCATACCTTGCATCATAATTTTTAAATCTACCTTTCTCTTCCATATATATCCATAATAGATTATTCCCATTCAATATCTCATCACTGAATTAGGCCTATACACATTTTAACATCAATAGCCTAAAGGTTATTTAATCGAAGCCTCATTTATCCATAAACCTCATTTATCCATAACAGATTCCTCTTACCTGTCTCATAGTCAGAGCAAAAATGTATACTGCACAATCCAACCAATCTTTCATTCCATCACAACACATCGAAGCCATTGATCAAATTATCGATTTCAGTCGCTATGTGAAGCGTGGAGGCTCTGAAGAAGTGGGAGGTTGAATTGAGTGATTCATTCGGCTGCGTGTGAACAAGCCATGTGGCGAACAGTGCTTTCTGCTTGCTTTGATAGCGGCAGATAATAGAAGCAATAGGCCTACTGCCTTCCCGAATTCCCCTTCATTTTCCCCCGTGTTCGGTAAACATCCATCGGTAGATACGCGCCGCGCCATACACACGTGGAGGCAGAACTGACTGGTACGGTTTGATTCAGCCATCGTTTGCAGCCAAATGAAGTCAGCCAGTGTGAAGAAGACGGTTGCTTTGATTGTTGTGAACCTACTGCAAACAGAAAACTCGGGTTGTCCACTCTCAAAACAATGTATTACTACTGATTTTACCTCTCTGATTACAATTTCTTAATGTGATTGTATTTTTGCCCATTGAATTCTTATGCCTTCAGCAGAGACAAAAAAATTACACCCCAAAACTCTGATTGAATTAATCACAACTGCGAATTTGGTTGCCTGCTATAGACCACTATACTGCACTGTACTGATGCTTGACACAACTTGATTGTGTTGTCAACTATCGCCATCTATATTCAACTTTACTGTAGTGTCGGAAAACTGCAATTTGTTCTAAACTGTTGTCTGCTAATATGGGAGTGCATCGACGGTTCCATAAGGTAGATAGAATGAATGATTTTTATTGTTTATTCATTGAAAGTTTATAAATAAAAGTCCAAAAGTACCTATTTTCTATATATATCTCTCAATTGTCACAAACATGATCGATTGAAAGTTTACAAAGATTCTAACAGACATCACTTCAGTAGCTTCAAATAATCATTGTCTTGTATTCATGGGCAGACACGCATAAATTAGATCCGGACAAGGACCAGGAGCTGAGAATTGTTTACATTATTAAAAAACTTTAGTAATCGTTGAAAGAAAGATGGGATCAACCCCAAAAAGTACATTGATGCTCTCAGTAGGATATGAATTCAATAGTTCAAAATAATTCTTCTATTGAACAATATTTAAGTTTCTATTGTTTTTCTTTCGTATAATAAGATAGTTTGCTATTTACTAATGATTCAATGATTTTTATTTAAGCCAAAGTACATCAGAACATAAGCCAGGTCACATACAACATTCATTATAAAAAATACAATATACAACATCAGAATACAATGTCACAGCTTTTAAAAAGTCCAGTGTCTAATTGTCTTTTTGTGATGACTATTTTTACTAAGTCTATTAATCATATATAATGTCCACTTCTATTACCAATATAATATCATATATCATGTTTAATTTAATGTATGTTACCAAGGTAATAGAGTATTAGCTATCAAATAGCATCAACAAACAAGTAAAGTACATCCCATAGAATAATTACATCCCAAAGGTTATTCCCCACTATGTTCATCAATGTAACCCTCACAGCCACTCATTTCAAGAAACTTACTAATTTTATAAAGAGGGGTAGCCTATATCAGCTAATGTTTTGTTAGTAAGTTGAAAATCAATTTAGGAGAACCCGACTGGGAAACTCCAAATATTGACTCAAATGGCCATGTTAGATCGTTGATGTATAATAATTCATTTTGAGATTAAATAGTTTCAATTAGTCAACATTTCGGAATCTCTCGTGAATAAAATATTAAGAATTTCCCTAGACTTCAGTTATGAAATATCAATTTCAAATTAATAATCCACCAGAGTTCACTTTCATTGTCAAATGAGCAGCAAAACTCGGAAAATTGTCTCCCACCTTCATCTCCTAGTTTACGCATTGCGGTACAGTAGCCACTTGAAATTATGACCTTTTAAATTTTTTATCATAATTTTCGGAACGGCATTGTTCCTATTGCCCTCTGAATTTGGTTCAGGAAGGTTCATGAATAATACACAACTGCGTCACAGGCGTTTTGTTGCCACTGGCTAATTACAATTTTTTTCTCATATTTCAGTTCTTATCAACCTTTGTATTGTCTTGAATGATTAACACTGATTTTTTTCCTCCGCTTTTGAATCTTGACGCTTTTTAGTTTCATTCTATTCAAGAATAGCGAGTTATCTGGATGAACATTCTATTAAGAACTTTTTATTGTAGTTTTATCGTCTAGGCTTGGTTTTGAAATGCTTTTTCATTAATCATTAATGACAGTAATTTATCCACGGTATTTTAAAAATACAATCTAATGAAACAGAACTGGACTAGTCCAATAGTTTCTAGCACAGATTTAAGCTTTAGTCTATGTTTATTTAGTCTGTGTTTCGCGGTATATTCCTCTAAATTATGACATAAAATTGATGTCATCATGAAGCTGGATAAAACTGAAGGTTTCAGAATGATTTGTTGTGCTGTATTAATGTTGAAATCTTATTGATTATGTCATACTAAAAACATCCTATGCTACTCCCAATGTGAGCATTATGATGGTGATGGTTGTTGTTTCAGACGATGCCATCAATGAATGCAAAGAATTTAATGGAATTAATCGTTCTATTCCATTTGTTAATATAAGAGAAATTGAAACTGTTTTATTCAGAACAATATTTCAAATATCAATAAATCATACAATAATCATGCTTTGAAAGAAATTCTGCAGAAGTCAATATCATTTATCGATGACTTTCCATATATACCATATGAGGCTCACATGAAATTTCTATTTCCATTATTGTTCTTTAATCTTTAAAACGAATCAAAATTGGAAATTCTTCCAAGTCACTTGTTAGCTGAGAATACAAAGATATATGGAAGTCAATAGCTGAATATTTCAATGTCATTTTAAGTAGATATTTTCTAACATTTCTAAGCTAAAAAAACGCACCCATCAAACGGGTGTACTGGCCCTTCACTTTTCCAATTTGATCAAATATACTTTGACCAACTCCCATTTCCCCCAACCTTCTATTGTGATGTTTTATCCAATAAATAGGTAATAAACGCCACCAATATTTATAATACATATTGCAAAAACTTCAAAACAATCTTCTTATTATTTGGTTTTGCAATGAATTTTGTTAGAATGATATTTGGTTATAGTATTTGTACTAACTACATTTTTTTAACTGTAATGCAGATTAATTTCGTCTAAAATGTGACATCCTCAACATCTAACAGAATTATAAGAAAGGTCGTAAAACACAATACAGTAATTTGTTCTTTTATTTACATTTGAGTAGTTTTATCTACACAAAACTCAAGTTTCGATGTTCATACCAGTAACATGGTAAGTTGCTTGTTGAGGTTTTCAGTAATTCGATAGATTTTAATTAACTTGATTGAAAATCAAATCATAAACAATGTTGAGCTTCCATTTTTTCTAGGTTCTTATATTATAAGTCGATGGGTTCTTGAGGCTTTAAATCATTTTGAACAGAAGCCAGTGAGCACTCTGTGTGCATTTCAATTTGCGGGCAACACTCTCCCACTCGGCTGACTGTCAGTGCCATGCAAAACACAAGAAGTTCAAGACCAGTCATTGCTTCGGTTGCTGCTCCAGTTGCAATCGACTCGGACTGGCAGTGATATGGTGGGAAGGGGGTGGGGGTCGGTCAAGTTGGTCGGTCGTGATTACAGGTCACGTGATTAGATCGCGGATGACGTGGCATCTTGGCTGGCCTATGACGTCACAAACTGGTCACTCATTCATCTTTCTCTATTCATTTCTGTACTCTTCTAACTCAAGACTGTGTAGAAAGTAATATAGTAGGTAGTGTGTACGTAGTATATTTGTATGATATCGTCCTGCTCCTTAGGAGCAGTTCCACTTACAAACTACTGTACCTCTTTTACAGCTTCACCATCTCACTCCTTAACACTTTTACCTCCTTGGTTCTCTACTCCTTACAACTTTTACCTCTCACTCCTCACTCTGTGTAGGCCTACTCCCGGCACTAACTCCTTGTAAATCGGTTTCCATTTCTCATTTCCAGATACATTCACTCCTCTTTTCTGCATTCTCCAACTCTCAGGAACGGAAAGTATCTTGTAGTCCTTGTAAATCGGATACTTCTCACCTCCTGTTGAATTTTCTCTTCATTTCATTATTTCCTTACTGCATTATTATCAATGAAAACGTAGCATACCTTTCTGCTTTATTATTATCCTCCTATCTATGGAGAGATTTCTTCTTCCTTGTAACGTAATAATCTCTAATTCTTTCTATCCAATCATCTCTTCAATTCTCTCGCTTATAGTCTACACTCTTCAATGCATTATTTCATGTTTCCTTATCCAAGTTATTGAAGTTGAGTGCTTTCTCTCATCTTCTCCCCCCCTCATTCTCATTCCTCCTTTCATTTTCTTTCTTCTTTTATCTATCAAAAACATTGAACTCTTCTACTTATTTTTATCTCCTCAATTTCTCAATAGTCACTTTCTTGTTCTGCCTTGGCCTCCTCCTCCTCCTCCTCCTATTCCTAATTCTCCTTCTCACTTCTCTCTCTCTCCTACTTTTCCTCTTCCTCCTTCTTCTTTTCTTCCTCACTCCTCTCTCCTCCTCGTGTTCCACCACCTCCACCTTTCTATCTTTCAGTCTTGAACTCCTGTCACTCTCCTAGCTCACAGTTCACCCACTTGAGACTGCATTCAAGACTGTTCAACTCTTAAATGCTACAATGCACCGCACCACATCACTGTAATTATTCTATCACTGAGCCATAGTCGCTGTAGGAAGTTGATAGCTTCAAGGCTGCGTTCTGATTACTGTACTTTGTACCATTTGCCAAGTTGACTCAGCTAACCTTTCTATATTGGAATAATTCAGCTTAAAACTTTCATATTATTAATGTTCCTAGATAAATAGAATGGCATACATTGTTAGAAAGGTTTTATTTATTCTATTAACTGGTGTTCAAGCTTATGTAGGTAGCTTCCTGAGTATCATATATCAGGTTTCAGTTTGTATGATTATCCTGTTAAAAAATTTACCCTTGGAGTAGTCTGACAAAATCTTTCCTAGACCGTGCAAAATGTCACTACAAGAGTAAATTAATTGTGATACTCTTGAAGTTGTCTATCAAATTGCCAATTCATTCAGAAAACTTCTTCAAGTGAAGATGGATGAAGTAGAATCACACCTTTTTAATTTATAGTAATTTTCCATCCAAATTTTTAATAAACATCGGCTGAAATTGAACTATCAGTTTTGATTTTAGCAGAAGGAAATTAAGCTAGTCGAAATGCTTCAGTTCTTCCCCACCATTTCCTATAAACTAGAATGGCATCAATTTGAGGCTTAAACGTAACTTTTTCAGAATCTTGGAATGTCAAACGTGACTAAAATACTGTAGTTTGCTCGATAGAATGACATGAAAGAGGCATTTATGCTTCAAGTTTGATCGATCTTTATCATTTTGTTCGTGTCGCCTCCGAAATGGACGATTAGTAGTAATGGAAAAGTTATCTACAGACGTGATGAGTCTGATATCTAGTTGAGAGTAGAGAAACTCTCGCTACTAGGAGTAGTTGAACTCGCTTTAAACATGCTTCATTTGAACATTTAGGATAATGTAAACACACATTATCCATCTAGAAACCGTTTGAAAGATTAGATCGTTGTTTCAGATAAATTACTAGAATATTGAACTTATTACTGTTCTGTCAAGTTTAGTGTTTATCCTCTCTCAAATAAACTAAAACTTTTTGAGTTTGTCCATATTTTCTTCGTGTTTATCATTTTTCTTTTAATCAAATCCTTTGCAATCCCTTTTATTCCCTTGGAAATGTATTTAGAAGAAACTGACTTTCAATCATTTTAATTTTATTATTAATAACAACCCAAAACAAGCGTCCAACAAATGACAGTGTACAGTAGCTCGAAACTTTACAAATACTTTCGAATTTCAACTGAGCAGCTGAACATGTCATTCAACCCATTTCACCTTTTCTAATAGACTTCTAGCTTGTGAATGATTTCAATGCAATTGAATTCAACAACATGAATTCCCATCTAATCACATATACAATTAGTCAAGTTTTTGTTACATTGGTTATGTTATTCCTGCTAGATGTTTTCTTCTATTGTTGTAGAGGTGATAGACGTACTTAGGGGGTGAAATGGCTTATTGTTATGCTATGAAGCGGCAGTCAGGCAGACAATGCAAAGGTAATGAGTCCATTGAAATGGGGTGGGCTACTATGGCTGAAGGGGAACCAGAACTAGCTATCTCTATTTCAGATTTGAAAACAGTTGAAAAGAGGCTTCAGTAGACCTCGATTGAGATAGGCTTCAGTGTGCAGATTCTACCCATGAAGGGTCACTGTCTTTTCCTGATTTTTTCAACTCTGTTCGCGAAAATGACGAAGATGTATGCTGCATGAGATATACTATCTACTGATGTGTCGTAGGGAGGTATGTTTTCGGTACTCCGCTATAGACTTCTCACTTCTGTACACTCTGGTATACGTAGGGCCCTTTGCCTTGAAAAGAATATTGCTTCCTGATAGGGTTCTCTCCCCTCTTTAGAAATCCGTGTGAAGGCATTTAAAATGCAGTTAGTCATCTCCAGAGTTGTTCCTTTCACAATACGTTCATTGTTTGCTGTGTTACCAAGCCAGAAGGGTAGTCTCAATTGTCCGGGTCAGTATCCTCTATCCTTATTATATACTTCAACTTTGTGTTGAGGCCGTACAGCTTTCCAACCCTGAGGTTTTCCGACTCTTGGCGTCTATGTTCCTTCTATTGAACCTTGTTTGTTCCTTTGAAATCTGAAATATTTGTTATATACTGCCTTATACTATTGTTATACGTGTCTTCTATTCTTTCTATTTCTATCTTCATGACTGATGTATTAGAGTCTAGCTCTTGAAAGATCTCATTCAATTGGTCTTGTGTATTCTCCAATTTTTTTACTGTAGTCTTGAGTCTTGTAAACTATCTCTATTAACTAAACTATCTCTAGTTATATTTATATAACTAGTATATCTACATAGATTATTTTAAATATTAGTGCAAGCTCTTACCATTAAAGGTGCAAACGGATCGAGTAAGTCGCTGTGAAGATTGATACCACTATATCGATACGATCGGTACCATATTTTCCGTTATTTTTCCTTCATTGTAAACAGCTGTGCAATGATAAATTGGAGTCATTGGTATAGATGTAGAAAAACACTAGCGAACTTGAATCACATCTCGATCTCACCGTTCTGTTCGAACCCTAATAAAATCTATTGGGAGAGTAGAAACTGGCAGAACCTCTCTCCCAAATTTAGATGAATAACATTTTCTTATGTGATATTAGGTACACTTTTACAGCACAATTTCACGGTCCAAAAAAAGTTATTCTAAAAATGTAGAATTTAATAAGATGGAAAACAAAAATAATGTATATCACTTGAGGACTTGAGACATTGAAAACTTTATAAATATTAAATCAACTATATGAACTTGAAATTTAATTAATGTAGTTGAAATAGTATGTAAATCATTTCAAATTATCCATAGAATTTACTATGTTTCCATGAATTACAAATCTCTACAAAATTAGTAATCTCCACTTCATTTCCTTCATTAATTTTATCAATATTGATATACGCTAACATCAGCGCAAATTAAATAATAATATTTACCAGTGCCGGTAGTGGTTATTCTATGTACTCAAATCCATCAAAAGTTGAGCATCCCCAGTGATACAAGTCTGAAGATTACTTCCGAGGTCTCAAGAAAAAATGTGTCGAGGTAGAACTTATTCGTGTTAAAATGTCAAATAACCTTTGTTCGTGACTCATCAAATTACCGTTGCAAAAATGCATGCTCTCTTTGTGCAGAACACTTTTTCATGGATAATATTCAGGTTAAGAGGTATGGCAATAAATATTGAGGCTCTAATCAGAATTTATTACGTTGAAACATTGATGAGGAAGGATTAGATGGCCTTGTCGGCTTGTCTTGAAAGGGATATCTGTATATTATAGTCTCAGTATGTACTACAGTTTGTCTGTCTTCCAGACTGTGTGTAGTTTGTATAGCGCCTCATCTGTCGTCTTTATGGGATGAATCATTGGTCTGCCATGCGGCTCCACAGACTCGTTTACGAGTGGAGAAAAGGCATTTACAATGAGATTGAAGCTGTGGAGCACTGGTCATTGCTGTTGAGAACATTCTCGGTTCTTGCTCTCTCTGTCTTTCTCTCAAGTGACTGGTCGGGCTGGTGAGCGCCCCCTACTTATCCCCTTGCTTTTATTGTTCATTTTTGTCGGTTCCTCCTGTTGCTGTATGCAGCTGAGCAGATGTGAATCACCTAGAGAAGGGCATGAAAGAGATGGAGAGAGAGCGACGTGACCTTGAGTGAGAAGGACGATGTGCTCGATGAGTCTCTGATAATAATTCGTGACGACGTGATGGGTAGTACTAGTACTCCAGTGCTTTTACTACAATGTCTATAGATACTTGAAATACCGAACTCAGCTCCCGAACTGATAGAGGTCGTCGTTGCAAATTTAGTTCAACGTGAATCAGATAACGGCCAAATCACTGTAGTTCCTCATTAGTCAAATCAAGGACATTTGTATTGTTTCTACAGATTTTTTACAGTTTGTCTCTATTCCAATGATGCATAAAAATGTTTGTTTCCAGTCGTTTGTTTTTTTGAAGTGTTTTATGTTCATGGTGTAATTTTTTCCGTGTTTGCATTGAAATTTTTCTTGGATATTGTTTATTTGATTATTGAATAGAAGTGTAAAAATGAATTGAATGTATTTTACTAGATTTTGTGAACAGTAGGTCTATCTTATTCTACAATGATCTTCAATGAGAAGAAAATTATGAAAATTAACGGTGTTGAATACTACCGCTATATAAACATGAAGTATACGTCGTAATTGACCCGGCCGATTAAAATTGCCTTGTTGAAATTTTTGTACAGTACTGTAAAACTCCAATTATCCGATTCAATTGGGGCCGGACCCCATTCGGTTAATAAAATATTCGGATAATTATTGGAGTTGAAACAGAAAAAGTGAGTTTAATACTACATCATTATAGTATTATTCACAATAATATGAATTATTCTTATTTAATTTGGTTTTTAACTTTTCTGAATTCTAAATTCCTAGTTTATAAATATTTTGGACTCAAAATTGGACAAAAATCGTGAAGTGTAAACATAAACTATTTTTGGACCATTTTTATCTAAATTTGGGAAAGGAACAGTTTTGGGCTTTAAGCCTGTTGTTCCTTTCCCAATCATTCATAGTTGAGAATGATATTATTACATAAGTGAACTGACTCGTGAGTGTCATCCAGAGAAAACGGCTGAGAGCTGAATCTCAGATTGTAGCCTATGTATCAATGTATAAATAAATAACTAATCATAACTGTTCAAATATGTTTACCGTATGAATTGAAGTTTCCTAGAAGACAAGGATGCTAATGGTTTCTGAAATTTACAGAATTTAGCGGAAATTTTGACTACTTCTCTTTTAAGAGCGATTCAGATAATCGCGTATCGATATCGGAGTTTGAATAGAGATTTCTACTGACTTGATGATCCTTTCTCACTGCCAATTCTATATTGTAACTATATCCTATCTACACAATCCTATATTGTAAATCCTCCAATATTGTAACATTGGTACATAAATAAAGAACTCTAATCTAATCTTGGCCACACTCATCTGGAGTTGCTGGCAATAACACAAAGTCCGGTGGTTTAGAACCCACCTAAAACTGTAGTCCAACTCATCGCTCAATGCACAAACCAAGAGCTTCAACCTCAGCAAATGAATCTCATCTTAAATTGAAAAAAAGTGTTTTTTTTTTATTACAAACGTTTCATGTTTCAAACCCCAGGGTTTCAATGCTCAAACCATCATCTTCAATTGAAGGTTGAGCTTAAAATATCATCTTCCATCTGCCCAAAAAGAATGTGAAGTGAAAATTATGGGGAATAGTTTAGTAGTATTGAATTTGATAATATTTGTTATTATTGTGAAAGACATTACGAATGAATTACTTTTTGAGTGAGTCATGTTCATGTAATTGCCAGAAAAACTGAATAGGAAGGTAAAGTCTTCTCAAATGTTAGTTGGGACATAGGTAATTCAATCATAATTATTATTCTATTATCATTGTTGTTCCTCTGAGTTCAACTGTTTGTTTCCGCTTTTTATTCTGGCTGCGAGTCCTTACCTTGTGTGCGTGTCTTTAATGACATTCAGACTGCAGACTTCCATCTAGGATTTCTTGGATTGTTTGTCTGTCTGTCTGCATGTAAGGTCACTTAACAAGAGGGAGGTCGACCATGGTTCCCAATCCTTCCTTTTTGTCTCATCTTCTGTTCAATAGCTATGAAGAAAATCGTTCTGTTTCTTAGTTTTGTGACTCACGTCACATAATATCTGTACATGATATCTCTAAATGAATTTTCTATTAGGCCTATAATTTACTGAATTTCATTTTAATGGCATGTTCTAATTGTGTGATGTAAGGTAATTTTAGTTGAGACTCACAACGGATTCGAAGATTTGAGGTGTAGAAAGAATAGAATGCTTGGACATAGAAAGGAAAATTGAGTGGAGAAGTATGAAAATAAGAATTTTCACCTTATAATAATCAAGGTTAAAAGTTCAAAATTGTAAGACTGGTGCACTGCTTCCTAATTTGTTCCAATTTATCAAATTCTTCTATTTGTATTTAGTCTTTCCTTGTTGTTTTCATTTTCAAGTTTTGAGTCAACCTTGATAAATCATAATGCTACTACTTTATATGATTTGTTGTAATCCTTTAATACAGTTTTATTTGATTGAATTACTGCAACCTATCCTTCTCATCGTCTATAATATAATAAAGAACAGAATCGGTTTATACATGTATGGGGAAGGAAATTCCCAGATGATGCATCATCACGTCTGGACTGATTAACTTGAAATTTTGCTCATAGATTCTTGAGTTATCGAGGATGGTTTTAGGCCCATTTAAAATTTTTCGAGATCTCAGAAGGTCAAGTTTTTATAAGACCCTTGCGGAGCATGTGTTTCCTGCTTGTCCTTAAATAAATTTGTAATCTATTGGATTACTGCAGCCTATCCTCATCATCATCTTCTATAAAGTTCCGAAATGGTTTTTTTCTATTAGCAGACGTGTATGTGAGATTCTCCAAGTCCCTTAATTTATTCTAACGATTCTTCAAGTGTTTTTAGCGTTCAAACCGTATTTTAGAAAAAAAAACAAGGATAGTTTAGTGCTGCATGTTTTCTAAATAGTAGCAAGTGGGACAAAGATAGCAGTAGTTTGTAATGAATGGGCTCTATAATGTCGGTGTAATTTGGTAGTCGTGAATTTGAAAAGTCACGAGAAGAAAAACAGATGGAAGGAATTCCAACTTCTCTCTTCCATTCTCTATTTCTTTCCCTTTCTAGAATAAAAGTAAAAATCGTCCACACTACACACTACCTTATTCTCTCTCTGTCTGCATCTCTCGTTCTCTCTCCATGATAGTTTGATGACCCGATTAGTAACACAGCTATACTAGGAATCATCCTCCACAGAATGGCTCCTCTTCCATTTGGTCAGACTTTGCCAATTTCTGTTCTATTGAATTATTTATTGTTTCTCTAGTTTTCCTTTTCCCTCGCGTGAGTCTTGAGGAGAGAAAGCTGTGGTGTTGTATCTCTCTCATTAAGGTCCAATTTATCACCTCAGGTAATGAAAATCGACGCTCTCAAATTGTTCAATTTATATTACAAACAATACTCGTTTCATTTATTTTCTCACCTTTGATAGTCGTTCATCAAGTTACCTTCTTCTTTGGCTATACTGTTCTACTATTCACTGTGGAGAGCTCATAGATTAAATTAAACTATTCTAGATGGATTTTTATTAATGTGAAACATCAGGAATTTGTATTTAAAAAATATAAAAAAAACTTGTAAACTAACATCTGAATTATTTGATTCAACCAAGATAATGTACCTAAGAACTGCAGTCTGTTCTTGATTGATTCAGTGAGATTTTATCTACTAGAATTATCTTTCAAGTCGTTACAAATATCATTCTAAAGTTTGTTATGATATATTCTATTATGTTACTGTTATTATAGAATTACTGTTATTTGTGTTGTATTTTTCAAGCACGCAATCCTCCTTAAGTTTAATAAAACAATATTTCAAATTTTAAAATATTATCGTGAGGTCAATGACATCATTGATGATTTTTTTCCGTGTTCTGGTGTGGTTAATTAGTAACTGAGAGGCTGTGGTTTCAACTGTGGGCTGGATCTGTCAGTTTTCCTTCAGCTGAGGTGTTGTCTGAAATATCACAGTTGAATTATTGTGGAGTGGAATTCCAATGACCTTTGGAATCATGAGCCTATTCTGGTACCAAAAATTACTGAACTTCCGTTTATAATTATGTTCAGTTGAGGCTAGTAAGGAAATCCATAAAGTTATCCAAAAGAGCAATATAACTTGGAATGAAATTAATTTTATTACAAAATAATTTTACAATAGGCCTAATATCTTATCATCTAATCAAAAAACGTTTTACTATATGAGAATATCTAGTTTAACGTACATTATAAAATCAGGAGTGATCTGGTTCATCAGAAATAATATAATCCTGAATTTTAGAAGGTTGCTCACTAGATAATTAATTCATTCAATATTAGCCGTTTTATAGTTCCTATTATTATTGTTATCCGCTTGCTATACCGTAGTTCAAATTGAATGTTCCTTATTACTATATGAATGAACGGAATGAACCTTCACCTTATCCTTTCCTAATTGAAGGAACCTTTTCTTTATTTAGTCCTTCACTCTTAACACTCATGATACTAAATCTTCAGTTTTCGTTAGAGTAATTTGTATTCATTTATTGAATTCAACTTTTTAGTACAAAAATACGCGAAGAAAAGCGTGGATTATGAAAAAAAAACACAAATTATGCTAAGATTTAAATCAGAATCTATTCCCACACATTCCATTCAGGTCGAGAATGCAGTGCCGGAAATTAATCCAAACCTCTCTGACCAATTCCACCAGCCACCTGCACTAATGTAACCGAGCGCTCATTCATTAGTTCACGGAACTAATTTCGATAATCGAATTATTTACCGCGCTGTACAGCAGACAGCAGTGAGCAGTGAGCATCGGAATTGTACATGGCTTTATCCTTAATTTGAGCCGCTCCACACTTTATACAGATGCTCGCAATGCTCGGTTAGTAAGTACTCCTCTGCCAGTAACTGTACTTTAATGCCGTTCCTGGATCGTACTCGCTATCTTTTCAGTTCCTTGGCCAGAGTTTGATAGCGTTTTACTTCTTTATTCACTGCCTCCTTGATGCATCCATCATCCTCTATCGTAATCAAAGATGTACTAGAATGTTTCAAAAGTTACCGGACACTTCCTTTTCATTTTACATTGAAGAGGAAACAAACGTCTTGTTTGTGTTGAGGTCCAGTGAACACTTCTACGCCTTCACACCTACAATGCTACAATCCACTCAACATAAGAAACGACACGAGTTTGTATGAAAAAACCAGCTAAATCCCTTCGATTCGTGTTGCTTCTTGAGTTATAGTTTGACTGACACACACATAATGACAGGCGGCCGTTACTTATTCTGACGAAGTCAGTGTCTGTTTTAACGGCGTTTGAACATGTCCACCTATTTGTTACAAATAATTAATTGCCGTTCTCTGTAGCGTTGAGTACTCGACATAAAACAACACCCAAGATAGTGGCGTTACTCTGTTTTACAATGTCAACTGATAAAAAATGGCTGTGTGTTCTCTCTGTAATAGTTTAGGGCTTATCAGGATATCATGGAGGGGTGTTTGGATAGTGGGAGGCGGGAACACCTCAGAAATTTTTTTACAAAAATGTCTAACTTCTGTACAATTTTTTGGCTTTTATAGATTGGGAACATAATTGTCATTTGAAGTGTTACATAAAAAGCTTGTCCCTGATTTTTGATTCTACTGAACACATTGTCCAATGTAGATTAACTAAACTTTACCTGCGTAAAGTATTCTGATGGGAGAAATTTTTTTTTATGATTTTCATTTAAAAAATTTGTCCACAATGTATTCCTCAATCTTGCATATTCATTAGTACTCTACTCTATTCCAAGTTTTCAATCTGCCCTTGTATTTAGTATGAAAATAAAATCCTTTACAGTTATACATTTTTTTATTGATAGTCCAATTATTTCGCAATATTTTTTATTATCACAAATAGCTTGAGTTCATTCAGCATCATTGTATATTCGTCCCCAGATTAATGATACTGTCCAGCATTGAACATTCATTCATTCACTTATTGCAATCCCCTTTTCATTGTATAATTTACTGTACATTGTTAGGAAATGAAGCGGTTGAAAAACAGATAGCACTAGCGGAAGTTACCCAACCTCAATTTACATAGCACTGAACACATATTTACATTATGAACAGTTGGGCGTGAAATTCTATTATTTGTACTTGTATTCACAGTTAAAGATAATGTTGACAATTTATTGCCTCAACTGAAATATGAAATCATAGGCTTCCATAACATATTATATGATACAGTACTAAAGTTCTCTAGGCCTACATTGTTTGCAACCATGCTCTTGTGAAGTTGTGTTAGAGAAATTCCAGTTGCATTTGAACATCGTTTGAAACTATATTCTGAAGTTCTGAAACTAGAGAAATTCTAGTATCATAACAATCAACCAGATTTGGGTACTTCCAAGAAATCTATGATCAATGCTCTCGGTATTTCCGTTTGAGGCCAGCTCCACTAGCTGCCAGTTATTAGCCTAAAAATAAGTTTAAGATAGTTCGGAGCCCATCTGAGACTGTAGGTCAATCGTCGTATATCATCCCTTCCCCTCAAACCTCAACACGACTAGTAATATTACCCTCAGCAGAAAAGGTAAGTACTTCAGAGGTATTCTCGAATGGGAGCTCCAGCATATAACTTTCCACAAAATTTAATCAATCTTATCATATCAATTAATCTGTCATATGAACATTATTCATATTCATTATTCTTATTCATTATCTATTCATTATCCTGGAGCTTATGTGGGCATCACAATTAGCAAAAATTATTAGAAGATGAATTACTGAGCAATTTTAAACTTTAGCGAGGTATTTATATTTAACAGAAGAATGTTTAAATAACCATTGCAGGATACTAACTTCTTACTGTTTACCGTATTCAAAATGATAATAATTCAATTTCAATGTTGTTGAATGCAATTTTGTTTTAACTTTGCGTAAGTGGTGATGTTGTGTGAATGAAGACGTGTAGAAGTGGCTGACCCAGACCGAGACTATTAACCGATTATTCAGATTGATTGAACTTGGGTCATGGCTGGTGGACGCTCGTCATCCGTGACGGAAAGACGGGACCGGAACGGAAACGGGATTGACTCCTCCACCTGCATGGGCGGGAAAAGACCACTCAATCCTAACCACCGTACTGCAGGTTGTGGTCCAACCTTGCAATTCATCCCTGCACATTTTCCTTAGTTGCAGTTTCAAGGGATAATTAGAATCGCAGTTTCCTTATCTTTGTTAGAGAAACCGTCTAGGATTTGATTATTTAAGAAAATTTATAAAAAATGTGTTTTCCCCCATTGTATTTTTTTGTGAGTTGTAAATAATTTGAAATTTTCTGTCAGTAAAATGCAGCTAATTTAAGTGCTGGTTTCAAATGACGAGTGGAATTAAATTCCATTACTTCTGATCTTATTGCTATCTAGGATTTGATTGTTGCCTATTCGGTTGTTGCCTATTCTATTGATTAAGATACAGGTTCCAAATGTCAATTGATATTGTTGTGAGTTTGAGGTTTCTAAGATCTGGTAATTATAACTATTTTGGTGATGGTCAGGCAATACAATCGCAATTCATTCGAGTATCTGAGAGCATTATCTTGAGCTTCAGCTATAGTCAAGTGATTATGAGAATGGCAATTCCACTATTCAGGTTACGAAGCTATTCGTATTTCTTAGGTGTTATCAGCTTTACAGGGGATTTAAATTGAAAGTTGTTGGGAGTAGGGATGTCTTCTAGAAGGGTATTTTCAATTATATATTCGAACGACATGAACATAGTGGATCTTTTTATTCCTTTTGAAATGTAACAGAAATTCATTCTAAGTTCAGGTATTGACAGCTATAACAGAGACTTGATTGGTTATTCTTTATTGATGGCTAGTCCTCAAATGATTCGACAGTGGTACTCAACACACCTATTCGTGTTCTACTCTATTGAAAATAATTTTGGTTGTCCTATTCTAAGTTGGATCTCCCATCCTGATCTGTTGTGAATCTTTTTGTATCGTATCATCTCCTAATAATGAAAAATATAGTTTGTTTTCAGTAAGGTAGAGTAAGCCTACTATCACAAAAAAACGTTCTCGAGTTTTATCCAACCTGTTAAGCTGCTTCAGATATGAAATCAGTGCTGTGCTACTTACTGTAAGAAAAGAAGAGTACTTGAACCTATAAGTATGGTCGGTTGCTAACCAAGAAACCAGCCAAGAGGCCGCTCATCTGACTGAGTCTTTTGTGTCGTTGATAGTTTGGCAAGGGGGAGAATAATTAAACGCGAAGGACCTCTTTGAAGAGCCAGCACAAAAGGGAACCACATAGACGCAGGTGCACACTTATAAAACCTGCTTGCAAATAACTCCAGTTTAGATTTTAATCTCTGCCTATAGAGGTGTATTGTCTTGATTAAATGAGCCCGCATCGGTTGTTAACTCTAGTATCAAGTCGCTGATTGATGGTTTAAAATTCAGTTTTTGGACGGTGGTCCTGTAAAATCTGTGTGGTTGTTTGCAGATTCAGAATTTTTTCTCATTCTCCCACGCTCGCAGAAACCTTTGATATCAGTTTTTGAACTTTAAAATAATATTGTATTATTTGGAAGAGTCAGTGCCATTGGATTCAACGTGTATTGAACATTAATAAATTATAAATGTTAATATAATTCTTTTTCAAATTTATTGTATTGAACATTGAAATGCTAAACATTGCTGATTAATTTGAACACATTACAATACCATGTAAAATGTAACCTTGTCAATTCTTCTTGAGAATTTGTTTCACACCAGAATTCAAGTCAGTATTTTAGATCAGTTGAATTAAGACAATGAAATATTTTTCATTATTATTCAATTATTCGAATCTATTAAAGTAGGCCTTTTTACACTTGAGAATTAAATTTTTAAATCTAATATAATTTATTAATTTTTATTCAATATAATCGCATTTTTCAGGGAACGAGTCTGATTCACTTGCTGAATCGGAAACACATTATAATATTGTATAATAAGAAGTTGATATAAATTTGATTACATCTTCTTTATTACCTTCATTAGTGACTACCTGTCACTTTCATCAATATTTTTGATGACTTGTATTATATTTATAACATACTTATATACTCTTCTCTAATATTAATATCATGACTCTTAATTAAAAACATCTTCAAAATTGTCATTCTTAATAGATATTTTGACACGGCTTCTTCAACCTCTCACTCTTGATCGCTTTGTTGACTTCTGCTCACCCCAAAACATTATGTCCGAATATGAATTATAATATTATAAATATTATGCAGTTGTATTTCTCTTTTGGATTGTCACTCAAAACTCAACCCCATGCTCTCGTCACATTGCCACACTTTCTAGACCGGAAGTGGAATCACACAACCCTCGTCATCCGGTTCTATCGACCTCAATAATCGCTCTTTCATCCCCCGAATTAGATTTGTACCTTTTCAACCCCTAGCTGACCCTTCTCGCCAAGTTTGGTCGATTTTGTCGGCCCTGGCAACTACATCAACAACAAGACAGAAGTTGATACGTACAAACTCCCATGCATTTATTCACATACGGCTCCTTCTCTCTTTTATATTTACAGAGGGGAAGAATCTTTGATACTATAGCACGGAAGTACTTGATACCTTCTATTCACTGATTCATTCATCCTTTGGTGAATAGAGTTGTCATGTGACATACTCCCTGCATTAAACTTATCCTTTTTATTCCTAACCTATACAAGCTTACATCCTGACAAACATTCTTCCATTGTAATTGCTGTTATAAGGATACGCTCGTGATCCTTGCTTTTCTCAGGTATCCCTCTTCTGCTGTGAAGAATTACAGAAACTACAGTTTAAACTACCAGTAACTTGATATATTACTATGCTCTGATCTGCTGTGAAAGAGGAGTGAGAATGGGTGTCAGGAGTGATTTTTCGATGAGTATAAAGTAAATATTCTGCACCCAGATTACTGTTAATCTACCTCTTCTGTAGAGAGTCAGTAGGAAGGATATCCTGAGTATCCTTCTTAAAGAATGAACATTGATATGTTCAAAGCTCCGCCAATTCAAATAAATACAAAACAATATCATCTTAGAGTAATTCTAAATTGAATTTTTCCAATGTCATTATTATATAGTTCAATAACAAATTACTCAGTTATATTTTGTAAATTCAGCTAAAACTCATTGTAATTATCATATACTAGTAGCTCTGTAAACAGTAGACCTCACTCAGTATTCTCATCCACAAGTACCTGATTGAAACTATAGACCTTATGGAAATACAGCAATAGACTGGCTTCTCCACACATCTGTGTAATCACTTGTCAGCTGATTTATGATGAATAATTCTATAGTCTGATTTTTACTCTAATATTTATGAAGTAGGCTCCTTTTTCCTTTTATATTATCCTTGAAATGCAAAATTTCCAAAAACCTTGTATATACGTCGACGCGCAATTAAAAAAGGAACATACCTGTCAAATTTCATGAAAATCTATTTCCGCGTTTCGCTGTAAATGCGCAACATATTAACATTTAAACATTAAGAGAAATGCCAAACCGTCGACTTGAATCTTAGACCTCACTTCGCTCGGTCAACAAGTGTATAAGACATTATATATTGTAATCTGCATGAATATAGAACTCAATCGATAACTCCAATTTAGTTTCTTCTTGTAAAATAATAAGTACTATAGCCTAGTACATAAATCGGTGTTGAAATGGAGAATGTCTTATCGAATTTATTTCGGTTTGTATTCCAAAACCTCCAACTCATTACCCAAGCAGAAGCAGACTTCATAAATGAAATTATATATTTTTCAATTCATTCATCACCTATCATAATAATTGCAGTCAGTTTCCAGTGAAAACGATAGTCGTAACTTGTCTTTCATCACGGAAATCCACACTCCCATTATCATTCATGATTCCAGTACAGAAGTGGGTATCATATTAGGTAATAGGAAATCATGAGGGAGCTCTCTCGCAATCAACGAATCATTTCCAGTTTAACAATATACAAAAATTACAACGATTCAAAAGCATTATTATGAACATGTCCTAATACTGCCTAGAAAATTCATGTCCATCATTTCATCTTGAGATTCGTTTTTATGATAGATAACTCGGGGATGGGATATGTTCGGGATTTCCAAACTTCTCCCAAGATTCACACTATATTCTATAATCAATATAAATATGTGAATACATCTAAAATGACCCATTTGTATACATCAAAACTGTTCATGATTGACGTTCAAGATTTATTACTATTAACAAATTTATGGTCATACATTAAACATAAATGTAACAGTAAGACCGAAATCTACAGGTATTTCTCTAGAAGGAAATTGTAGATAAACTTGTGTAATGATTCTCTTGTACATGGACTCAGTACATGTATGAGGATGTAATAGTGGTAACAATTGGCGGTAGGAGTGGTCGAGTGTTTGACCTCGACACTTGCCAACAACCAACTCACTTTAAACTGTCGTCATGGGTTGGATGAGAAGCATTGATGTTGTTCATGAGGATTGCTGGCACTTTACAGTGAATCTTACTATACATGAAGTGTCGTATAGTATAACTAGTATATTCACTATATTGCAGAGCAAAATAGAAGTAGAAGCAGCACAGTAGCTGTGAGCTGTCGTCACGGCAGGTTAGCCTGGACATTAGCTATTGTTGTCAGTGTTGGCAGTTGCCAGCTACATACAGTGACTGACTGCGAGCGGACTGCGCGGCCATCTGCTGCTGGCAAGCCACGATGTGGTGGCTTCCTATAGTCTCACATTCACCTCGAACTGTCACAATTTCTCATAGATAACATTAATGCTTCCCATTCAAACAATGCTGACAGTTTGAAGTTTGTTACTCCTCCTCACTGTACTTCCAGTTCATGTCACAATCTCCCACTCACTGTCATATTTCTTTACAATCTTGGTTTGCTGGCTTTTGAATTCGCTACTGTATTTTTCTGCTACTGTATTCTAAATTTCCTAAATCATTGTTGGCGTAGGTTTTGTTACTGTTGTCTCTGGAAAGTTTTAATGAATCGAATTAACCTCCTATTCAAAATTGATAATAAATAAAAACACTTCACTTAAATGGACTACTTTTGTAAAAATTAATAGAAACAATATGAAAACTTGTAGTACCCTTTTATTATTAAAAACTTTAAAATATTTCAACGACTAGCTTCAACTTGAAAATGACTTAAGTTATGGTCGAAACTAGTCGTTGAAGTATTTTAAAGTTTTTAATAATAAAGGGTACTACAAGTTTTCATATTGTTTCTATTAAAATTGATAATGTATGATTCGATTTTTCTCATGAAATCGTTTAAAAAAATAGAAAATTGTTGCACAACACCACTTTAGAAGAATTTTCATGAATTTCACTTTTATATTCTACCTATTCCTCCTTCTCTATCTCACTCTTCCTCTGTTAATTTCACTCCACCTCCTCGGTGATGCTCTTCTGAAAAAGTATTAATATTTGAATTTAAATATTTGTAGGATTTTGGCTCGTTCGAATGAAACCTGTTTTATGTATGAAACCGATGTAATTTATATAAACTCGAAGGTTTGATTCATCCACTTTCCATGTTCAAAGAAGCTCCATGTTTCCCATCTCCCAATTAAATATTTCATTGTCATTTCATTTATTGACAATCACAAATATTCATTTATTCATATGCAAATACAATCCAGGTAAAAACAACAGGCATTTGTCCAAAACTTCACCAAATTTTAATTTGGATACACAGTCTAAAGGTTATGTTACTTAGGTAACTTAAATGATAACTTAATTAGCTCACAATTTTGAGTCCAAAAAATGTATCCACTACAATTTTGAATTTATCAGATTGATCAATTTCCAAATAGGAATCCAAACAAAAATCTTCCTTCACAATTGCAAAAAATATTGAAAATTTCACTCAAATTCATAAAAATGATTCCTTTATTGAAAAGTATAGAAGATGTTACAAATGATAGTGTTTTGATTCCTCTTAGTACAGAAGTTGTGCAGTTAGGAACGTTCGGTTTTATTAAGTTTATGATTTTTTTTTAATTTAAGTAAAGATTCATAAGTGTGAAAAATCATTCGACAACCCCTAGATGACTCTGTACGATATTGTGCAGTGGAACTGTTTGAATAATTATATTATGTGGGAAAGTCTCAACCCAGAATTACTATAAAAGAGATCAATCTATTTTTTTTTTGCTGTAAACCATCATGTTTTTCTTGCATTGAAGAAATGTGATCCGCATATTTTCTCACAACTTAACACGCTGATGGAATAATTATTGTGCAGAACTATTCCAATTCTTGTTCACCTTGACTTAGGAATTCATGATCGTCCTCTTTAACTCAACTATCGACTAGATAAGTTGTACGATTCCAATGCCAAGATGTTAAACTAGTCTTACTAAGTTTCACTCGCAGGGTTCCCAGTTGCTTCTAACTGATCTGTTAAGGGTTTGTCTCCTCTTGTATTGCCATTCTTATCTTAATAATTGTAATTTGCTGATTCCACCACAGTTTTCATCTAGAGACTCTTCAAAAACTTTCACTTCTCTGTATGTGATAGAATAATAGATTAGAAATCGATGAATGGAGACAACTTCAATTTAAAGGTGCGTACAGATATAGCCTACGCTCCGCGAACATGAGCAATTCGCTTTTAGTCAGTTGACTATATCTGTATTTTTACAGAATCGGTAAGATACAGATATAAAAAGCTTGGCATCAGCTGATTAAAAGTGAATTGCTCATTTCCGCGGCGCGTAAATCTGTACGCACCTTTATGGTTTTGTATAGTTCGACAAGACTATTTGTCACGATTCTAGTATCCCTTATGCCAGTAGTGGTTAAAATCCCTTTAGATTCGTTTTGATCTGAGGCTCAATCAATTTACTCTATGAAATGAAGAGATCCATTTAGATGAGTACAGTATGTTTCAATAATGATATCTACTCGAATGTGTTGCACAAAATTTTATTGACCTTCAATTTATAAAAAACTAAATGTCAATACTACGAACTTGTCAATCCACAATCTACATCTTTGTCTGGTGTAGTTTGGAAAAGGCTGAAGATTACGTTTTTTTTTTCAGTTTCACTCTTCGATTTACCCACAAGCTTACTCATTTCCTTTGTCTAGTCTGGCTAGATTCTTGCCTAATTCATTGAAATTCTACCTTGATAAATTAACAGCATCTTGTATTGAGATCCTTAGTCATCGCCCATCACGGTTTTCAGAAATCGTGAACTATTGAATTGTACTATTTTATCAATTTTCCCAATATTTGAAAGATGAAATATTAAATAGTTTGCAAAGAAGATTTAGAAGGTTTAATTTCATCATACTTCACCGTAAATAACCTTCTCACTCGGTTTCCGCCCCAACTAAATATATCAATTTATATTGCATTTACAAATATTCCCTGTTTTTTTTAAGATACATATCACGCTCTTTTTATCAGGAAAATTTTCTACTTCTGCTCTCTATATTCAAAAATGTAAAATTTTCAATTTGTTACTAAAAAAAATCAAGATAGTATACGCAGGATCAATTATTTATTGAACTTCTCTCTTCAGCTACTAATAGAATTTCAAAAGGAGTAAGAACTAGAATTTGTTCGAAAATATCAACTGTGACTACCTTTCAAAACGGAAACACCTTCGTGAATTCCAATCCTCTGCTTCAACAAAACTTAGTCACGTTAAGCAACTCATTCTCATCCTTTTTACGTTTTATTATCAAGGTCATTAAAGTCTAGTAATATTTCATTGACGATTCACTTTTCTCAGAATTATAATTATTAATAAATATCTTCTAATATTTCTACTCAATACATTATTCTATGTCATTTTTTCAATGAGGGTGATACCCACATGAGCCTTCGGCTTCGAGATTTGAGTGGACCTACTGTTTTAGGTTGGTTCTGAACGATTTATCAACTCATGAATCATATTCAGAAGAGTTGGCTGAGTGGTCACCCTTCCAACGGGAGTAGGTGGCGCATGATTATTACAATAAAAAATCATACAATTTGTCAGGTCATCAAAATGTCCGTGAATATTTGAAGTCAAAAATAAAGATTAGGCTACATCATCTTGATTATTATAATTTCACTAGGTTCATTTTCCACACTGTATATGAGAAAAACTCCACCAAACTATAAAAACATCTCTCTTGTAGCCTATTCCTCAGTAGTCTCTAGAATGTTCTGCTATTTGAAGTATCGAGAATTTCCACTGGTGGTGCGTGTATGATTATACTATACACTATAATTCATACTCTACTTATGATTATTGATCACTGCACAATTGGCTGATCTGGTTCTCCATCTCCCTGCTCCACATATCTCTCCAAGTTGGAGGTTGTTTTAATTTTTCTATAGAACGAAACTTTATTCGGAATCACTGTTGTATGATGAATGACTGTTTTATCTCCCTATATTTTTCCACTTAATTTGCTTTGAGTTAATTGATGTTTGATATTTGTTTTAGGCGTGCAAGATGAACGCGGAAATGGCGCTGGTGGTGCGTCGCAACGAGGAACGCGATGCCCTGCGCACAGTCATCCAGGCCTGGAACGCCAATCGCCTCGACCTATTCGAACTGTCCGAGCCCAACGACGTAAGTAACAACCAACATTACTAGACAAGTACCATGGTTCAACAACTAAATGGTACACTCACCCTTTCGATTCCCTTTATTGAAACTGGCTGAAATCACCACTTCATATGATTTAACGTTTATGAGAATGAGAAAAATAGTAGAAGAAGAGCAGAGAATAAGAATGAATAGGGAGAGCATGAAGAAGAAGTTGAAGAAAAAAAAAGAGTTGAAAAAGAGCAGAGAGTGAAAATTGGGAGAACATGAAGAGGAAGGAGAAAAAAAGAGTTGAAGAAGAGCAGAGTAAAAGATGAACGAGAAGTATAATCAGAGAAAGATGAAGAAAATGAAAATAATAAGACATTTCAAGAAAGTAGCAATAATACCTGTAATTGTATAGTTTTATGTCTTATTCTTTGGATCATAAAATCATTCCCGGCATGTTAGTATTCAAGTAGAATGTTTTTTTTTTAATACGGTAATAATAATTTACTGTATTTCATTTAAAAAATTGATATAATAGACCCACAAATTTTCACAAATGACTAAAATGCAATATAATTCTCAATTTTTATAAATAGATGTTTATTGAATAGCTGTTAATAGATACATCAATGAAGCTATCCTTTAGTCTTTCAAATTTTTACATTTTTTTCTTCTAGAAGAGCTCTTAATAACTACTGCCAATAAGGATCTCCATCTACTTCACTATGGCAAGCATTTACCGAAGTAGGTTTCAAATTATCTTCGCCAGATTAGTAACAAATTAGTATTTGTGTTTTATCATATACAAAAAATATAGCAAATCATGCTATATTTTCTCCAGGGTTTTATTTAATATTTCATTTTGTTAAAAATGACCAGGTATTATTTTTGTTACATTCTGGATAGAGAATTATTGTTTTTTTTTTTGTAAGGATTCAGTGAGAAAGTACAATAATTTTCATTTTATTCCATCCTACAATGAAGGGTTTTATTATGAAATGGAGTACTCTTTGATAGTATCAGAGATATACTAAAGGAAATGCTGTTCTTTGCTTCACATATTTAATGAAAGTGTAGCGTGATTGAGACAAAAAGTGAACCGAATCTCAGAGATCATAGATTTGATTGTTCCTAAATGATTCAACAAACTCACTAACTTTGAGAGCTGAAGCGGGAAAATATCAGGAGGCGGAGGCGGAGGAGGAGATTGCCAGGAAGCTCACAAAATTGGTAGATGATTGACGGCGAATGGAATTTTTAAAACGTCAGCTCTTCCATAAATGATGTCATACTTTTAAGCGATTATCTTGCTTCTATTGCAAGTTCAGCACTCATTCACTGTATCAAAATGTCTGATAAAACTTCAATCATTCCGATTTAAATCTAAAATATGTTTAATCCCATGATAAAAAATATTGGATGTGATGTCACGTCAAAATTATTATCTTCGTTCAGCAGGGTCAGTGGCACTTAATTACAGTTCAAATAATAAGTTGTCAGCTCTAGTTAAAGCAGATTGTTTGATGTGCGAAATTTTTATTTGAAATTAGTCTGCGCACGTTTTGTATGGAATTAGTGAAATGTGTGACAGTGACATTCTTCTACTTTGTGAATGAATGATAGTGGCTGGCAAAAATGCGCGGTCATGCGTTTAAAAATTAATGAACTCACTGATGACTAATAACAAACGTTCGCTCATTCGTCCATCAATGCGGATATCTTTCCGAATATTGTTGCTGGATATGTAGTTTAGCTACTGTTCCATTGTATTATCTTAATACTGTGATTTATTCTTTAAAAGATTCATTTCCTCTGTGATTTATTCTTTAAAAGATTCATTTCCTCAAATACTGTAAATTATTGTTGATTGCATACGTGAAGAAGACCGAATAAAAATCCAAAAATCAAATCAATTTAGTTTTAGAATTAATTGACGAAATTGCTTTCCTTGAAGACTATGCACTAAAAATAGATGTTTTATTATCCTACTGTTTCTTCTCCATCAAATAATCAAATTAGATGGTTTCTTTATAACTTCTAAAATATATTACTATTGATAAAAAATATTTGGTGAATTTATTTGAAATTAAATGTAAAAAATTGTGTGTGATATGGAAGTAGTCTTTACAATAATAATTATCACTTATTCAGCTTCTCTCCATTTATTAAACAAATTTATTGAACTTCCAGTGTACTGTTTGATAAAAATGTAATTATTCTGCTGTTCATTATTGTTTGAAATGTGTTATAACAACACCGCTGAATTACCGAATATATAATATTTGAAAAATAGTATAATACAGTTGCTTGAAGGTAATTCATCATCACTTCAAACATATTTGAAGCCTAAATAAATTCACATTAAAAATTCACTTATCAATATTACAAATATTGTTTAAAGACATGATACTATATAAAACTTCAATTTTTTAACACATATTAGTATAATTACACATAATAAAAGTATTTTAATAATTATAAAACCCAATTCTTACTGTTCCACTAGTTGTAATCAGCATGAATTGAAATGAAAAATGTTAACCTTCCGGCAGTCGCGCTGTTGTAAAAAAATACAACAGTGTCAGTTTTTTGTTGCACAAAACTATTGGATGGACTGGGGTCAGTGAATGAGTCACCTATGCATTCGAAAACTTTCCCCCCATCACTCCACTGAGTTGCAGTATCAACCGAGCAATGGTTCAGTCTTTCGACGTGCCATTTAGTCGCGACAGAGCATAAGTCGCACTGTGCATAAAATAGGGAAAGACTGTAAACCGGGACAGTAAACGAACCAATAACACAGAATTGATGGCTTTGCTTGATGTACCTTATTGGGCTATGAAATGGTAATCATCCAAATGTTCATAGTCGTAAAATAATCCAAGAAGATGGAAAAAGTAATTATACAATTAATTAATATGTTTTGACAGTAAACAGAGACAGAGTACATAACACTTGGAAAATTGGATGTTGTACAAAATACAACACGCGACCGCTCGTGTGATTGAGTAGGGCGCGACTACTGGAAGGTTAAATATCAAATTTATTTTCTTAAACTTGTATTTTTAAGCTGTTCTGTGAAAATACAGAATAAGAAATTATGAATGTATAAATTCTATTTTATGGGGTGGAAAGCACCCACCTTTCAAGAAAGTATGTTGACAGCATATTGCTGCATATTATGGACAGCTTCTCAATAAATCAATAATGATTCATGCATCATGCGCAAGTTTGATCTATGTTTTGCATTGTAACAGATTTCCACTGTAATAAACTGACGACAATATTTACGACTGATAAATTATAGTACAGTAGTGTGTAAGTTGGTTTTGTTGAACCCACGATCACACGGCATAGCCCATGTCTGTCGTATGTGGGTCGATTGAAGTGAAAACAGATTACCTTCAAACTCAGTGAGCTGCCATTGTATTGGAACTTGATTCAATATGCTCGCTACAACAAATCCCATCACTCGTGTGACCAGATAACGGTAACAAGAGAGGATGACAGGTGATGAGGCTGTGGAGTGTGGTAACATTGGAATTTGAAAATTGGCTCCGTAAACATGTATGTGTACCAATGTGAAGTGGTTCTCTCAATTACACTATATATATATATTCACAACTTCAAGCACACCCAGTAAGTATTCTATAATTGTATGAGGTTGTACAATTTATTGAAACTGCAGAATTTGAAATTTGAAAAATGATGATTGATCAACTGATGAACAGAATCGAAGAAGGTTAAATATAAATTTCAAAGTAAAATTAGTTGTAATTCCTGTGCAAGAGTCTCATTCAAGTTTCCTCTCCATCATTAAATTATTCATATTTACTTGGATGGAGATAGAATTTTCGGTTCTCTGCGCGGCATAATCGACTGTATTTTGTTATGAAGAACAATATTCAAAGAACATTATGTACTAAGAACAATAATATTATTAGAAGAGAAACATGTATGATAAATTATCTTCTAATGTGAAATACATTTATTCGAAAAACGCCAGTGTGAAATGTTTCACCTTATACTTGACATAATTATATAAAGAGAAGATGAGTGAAAGAAAAGCAATATAATAGGAGGAATCTACTTAAGACAATAAATTGTGAAAGTTCACTTTTATATGAAACAAAATCACGTTACCAATCGTTACCAATCAGGAATTATTTTGCTGAGCTAAAATGTATTTGAACTGTGAAATCGTAACTTGTGTTTATTAAGATAATTATAAAATTACTGTATTACCAGCAGTAATATTACCAGAATTTAAAAAAAATGATCGTGAACATTATTTTGAAACCCAAGCTTTAAGGGTAACCAAGAAAATTTTGTTTTCCGTTAACTACTCGGTAGTGAATTCAGTGAGTTTCTACGCGTGAATGCTTCTCTGGAGGGTGTTCTGTGTGACTGCTCCCATATGCTAAGCTGTTTTTCTATTGGTCAACTGTAATTATTGGTTGAGCTCGAGCGCTCCTGCCCGAGTGTGCCGGTGCGTGTGTTTCTATTAATCTGTGGATCGTTGCATTTTCCCACGCCTTTTTAGTTTTTTCCACCTGTTGATCGGTTGATCGAGTTTATTCAGTATTCTGTATGCTAAATAACTTGAGGAACGGCGAAAATCGGTGGATTCTCTTCTGAAGCAAAAAGGGTTATGATGCAATTTTTCAAAATCTGTACATTATCTTTGAACTCTCAGAGCAATTGGAAAACCGACATATTTGCTAGATTGTGTGGAATTAGTCCAAATTTCTCTTGAATTTGTTGTAACATGTTCACCAACATTGAGATAATTCTGTGCATCGATTATTGTAGCCTAATCGTTGAAGAAAGAAACAAACTATCATTCTTCAGTGCATTTATTAATATTAATCTACTTTACCTTTTTTGTATTGCATTTTCAGATTAATGTAACATTCACTGATTGGGATGATCACAAAAATGTGATAAGAGAATTAATTTTCTCTAGGATTGAATATCAAATGAACTGAAGCATCCCTCTATTGATTATTCATTCGTACTTCAGTGTTTATTTTTTTTATTTACTCGTACATCTTTGTTGTATGTTATAAAATTATTTCTATTATGAAGAATACGATTTTAAGCTTTAAGCAAAACGAACTATGATTTCATTTGCCACAAGGAAATTCCATTTACAGACTAGCAGTCCGATATTAAAGTCGATGAGTCATTCACATCATACCACTTTCCTGAGAAATGAATGAATGCAACAGTATTACATTATGTTCATTTTTAGTTTCTCTTTAACCTGATGATCTCACAATGAAACTAAATTCAGCATCTTCATCCATTAAATTTGTGGAACAACGGAAATGGCTAGTGCGACCCCATTACTTCCTATAAGAGTCCTAGATACAGATAACACAAGCATTCGGGTGAAACAGGTTCTTGACCACCATAATATCAAATGAATATGTTATTCTTATAAATGGGGCTCGACATTCATTCACACATCATATTACATGACTCATCATCTACTCATCATCTGCTGCCTAAAAAGCAGTCGTTAGGTCATGTCAGAGGCCCTGAAATTGATCAGTTGCGACCTGAAAACTCTGACACCAGACCTGAGCCAGCCAGGTCACACGATATTATTATTATTATTATATCTACTCATTAGCCAACTACACGTAATTACATCAGCAACAGAAGAAAAATCTGTATTGAAAGCAATTTAAGATAGTCACTACTAATTTTTAATACTGAGAAGCTAGCTAGCTTCGATTGCTAGACAGACCATCATCTATCTGTAGTAAACCTATTCCTGATTCTTCAATGAATAATTGGTTGAGATTTCAAGTCGTAGTTCTATCCAATTTGTCAAATCAGGTTAACATTGTGACTGTTGATATCGAAAGTCATCCACCGAACTTTACTTACCGACTCAAAAAGTTCTAATACTTCTTCAGTTCATACTTCATACTCCAGCTAGTATCTACAGAAGCCTCATAAACAGTTATTTTATGTGCAGCATTCTAATACTTCTTCAGTTGATACCTTATACTCCAGCTATGTTTATTTAAAACTTACAGAAGCCTCAAACACAGTCCTTTTATGTGCATCTATCTTTCTGCATTTCTATTTATTTTATGCACTAATTCTCTCTCAGTACTTGTTAGATCATCCTTTAATACCTCTTGTATTGTGATTAAAAATCGTAAAATTGTTCCCATTTATCAAATGAACGTACAAACATTCAAATACTTGATATATCAGCTTAAACAAGTCTGCAATACTCATAATAATTTTCCAGTTTATATGTTATGAATTCAGCTCCTGCCAATAGACTTACAGAATTCTTGAATAATTGATAATACCTCTTTAGGTCATACAGGTCATTTCCAGGTAGGTTCAGTTCAATCAAATCAAATCAATCACATTGATAGTGAGATCACTTCATACTGTCGGCATTGGTTGAATGGGAGGTATCGTTGTGTTATTTATGGAACTCTTGTGTTATCGGATGTACACGTTAAACTGTCGGTCCTGGTTGAAGTATGACTATAGTAATGCCCATTGATAGATTACGACCACGTATATTTAGTAGAAGATTTATATTCATATATTCACATATTTCCAAAACTGTAGAATGAATGTTAAATTAAATATATGATGGAAATAAAATTCTTTATTTATTATTACATTATTGTGTATTCAGGCTAGGTGAACCTTTCTACATCAACAGAAAGCCATACGAATTTACTACAGGGAATTCTGGTAGTATGTAGTGAGTCTCACCATAAGTGTTTCCCGCTCAGTGTTTTTCAGCCAATAGTTGATCAGGTTGACATTATTGTATTGTGGGCACGGACTGGGACATGAGTCGCACGTCGCATCCTCCCAATCATACTGGAATTCCTACATATTTCCAAGCATTGTTCTTTGCTCGCCCGGTGCTGACAGGTGAAAGCGGCGTTGTGCGTGCGTACGTGCGTGTGTGCCACACAATGGCATCTTCCGCTTCACAGCCATTGCTTGCTTGCTTGGTGCTGCAGCGCTGCATTGCATAGTTGCCTAATGATAAGTTCACTGCAGAACTTTGATGCATTGTTGTAATGGTTTGGAGGTTTATCACTTGAACGGAATTTATGAATTGATGAGTTTCATTGTAGAATAGAACTCTGGAATTTCCCGCTAGTGAAATACTTTCCTGAGACATATGATTTTGAGTTTTAGAATGTATTTTGTGGTGATACATTGTTCGTGGTTTGTATATTTGCCTTTATGAGTTTAACGATAACATAATAGCTCAGATTTAATGTTTATTTAGTATACGATAATAGCCATAAACTGCATTTGTGCTGCAGCGTTGCATAGTAGCCTAATGATAAGTTCACTACAGAACTTATTGTAATGGTTTGGAGGTTTGTCACATGAACGGAATTTATGAATTGTAGTTTCATTGTAGAATACAGCTCTGGAATTTCCCTCTAATGAAATACTTTCCTGATATATATGATTTTGAGGTTTAAAATTTATGCTGTGGTGCTGCATTGTTCGTGGTTTGTATGTTTGTCTTTATGAGTTGAACGATAACATAATAGCACAGATTAAATGTTTATTTAGTCTACGATAATAGCCATAAACTGCATTTATGTCATTTATTTAGCTTAAGCTGTAGATCAACTCTTCTCATCATCATCATTATGTCTCATTACTCTCACACAAGCCTGGAGCTCATGTGGGCATCATCCTCATCAAAAGAAATGTCTGATGACTCATAAGACTGAATATAGTACTTGATGATATCCAGAAGATAGCTTAGCAATGTTGTAAAATAATATATTCAAATTGAGAAAAATGTAGGGAAGAAGACTTTTAAACAATTTATTGTTGAGATGAACCCAACAAGAATGAAATTTTGACTATTATCATTTATTTTGGAAATTTATTAGAAGAATCAGACACTTATTTTGGAGGAGAAAGACCACCTAGCTATTCCATTTCTGTAAATAATATTTGTAATCAATCTTCTATCCTTGATTTGAAAATAACAAACACTTTTTCCGAATGAATAAAGACCACCTAGCTCACCCATCCTTGTAAAGTTTTGTTATCAATTTTCTATTTTGGTGGTTGTGCTTCATTTCAAGAGGCGCCTTGAGTGGGATAGTGTGATTCACTTTGAACTGTCGACATTCTCTGTAAAACAACATTGCTACTTGCCATTCAACCTATGCTGAAAGTTCGAAGCTAGTCTTCAACACGGTAGTAACACAGGGCCCCAGTTTTCGATCAGTAAAGTACAGTTGTAAATCAAAAATGTTTAGTAGAGAATGGAGTAGTGCTTTTTATACAGACCAGATTTCCAATTCATATCAGACGAATGTTTACTGTTAGCCGAGCACTTTGAGTGGGTGCGCTGCAGAATGGAAGTTGGAAGCAATGTTTCCTTATCAATTCGCTAGTACTGAAGCAGTTTCAGCTTCCTGCTATTTTCGTGCGCCTCACTCTTCTTTGTTGATTATCTTCTTCAAACTAATGGCAAAAAGGCAATGAACTTCAGTCGCTCGCCACTGTTCAGTCGTTATTTTAGTTGGCATCCACTTTATTGATTTCTTTTTAATGGCCTCCGCTTGCTCTAATCCAGACCAACATTAGATGTGGACAATGCTGAGTAGTGTGAACCAGATATGCCACATTGTTTACAAAGCTCCACTCACCTTAATAGCTCGCTCAACTAATAGCATCTCCAGTATACTAGGATTAATTTGTTAGTAAACATTACTAATGGAGATTTTAAATAATAGAATACCTGGGTTACGTTTGAGTGTATTCGGTGGATAAAATTGCAGTAATGTTGTTGTGAACATTAGAATAACTAAAATTTATCATTTACGTTCCAATATTCCAGCACCTCAAATATAATAATTATGCTTTAACTATTGTTACCTATTTCTGTAATGATTTAATACTGCACACACTTTTTTAGCTATTGAAAAATGACAATCGGTTCACCAAGTCACGAGTCTCTTCAGTATTTCCCCAATGTACCTGGAATACCCAATGTATTCTAGGTACTTTGGATTTCCCTATGAAATTTGAACTTGAACATTTAGTCACTCTGTCTTTGCAGTCAGAACTGGATATAATCGCTCACATTAGATAAGCGGCAATGACCTCAGACCCATTCGTTGAATGGGTGGCTAACATAAAGTTATCGAAGACAGTAAACGAACAGTTATCGAACAGTAACCTTATCGATGGTTCCAACCTGAAACTTGGGTAATCAATCACTTCCGCGTACAAACATAGGTCTCCTAAGCAAATCCTAAGCAAACTCCTTGGTTTCAACCAAAGCCATAAATTAACCTTTTAATTAGTTTTTTGTTGAAATTTAAAAACATATCTCTTTATCATTATTAAGGAAATTCAAATTTAGTTCACAGGTATTTCGTGAAACAATCACTCAACACTCTGTGAAACGACCAATAAATCTCTTTCAACCTGTTCTACAGTAGTGGAACGGTTTATAGGTAAAACGTTTAATTTGGTAGTAAACTCGTGATCTAAAAGTGCTGCCGTACTCGTCCCAGTGTTGCAAGCTACTCTACACTTCCGTTTAGGCGGCCATGCCATCCGACCGACCATCATAGTGAACTGGTTGCTGTTGCTGGTAACCGGGTCACCAAACCAGAACCACAGCCTCTTTTCCACTCTGCTGGTGATCTCTTGTTTCTATCATTCTCTCTCTTTCTCTCCCACTCGCTTGCTCACAATGACTGCTGAAAGTGAAACCGTGTTGAACGGGGGAAAAGGAGGAAGCTGAGAGTTTAAAAAAGGAAACCGCCTTTATAAAAGGAAACTGCATCGGGTGATTGGCGGTCGAAATTATTTGCGGATTAAAAAAAGTAATTTACTTTCTAAAATAACACACAGACTTGCTGATCATTACGCTATTAACTTGCAATTTGTTGTGTAGTATTTGTGGTCGATGCTTGTTATCGAATTATCTTGTTGTCTTGGTATGGTCGAGATGAGAAGCGACATGGATTTGTAAGGGCAGAACGGCACAACTCATTGGATGCGTGTCGCTTCTTACACCGCTTTTCCACTGAAGCTCACATGAACCTGACCTGTCGAATACGTAATTCGCAACGTACTGTATATGGTATATTATAATCGTGAAGTGAAGACTGATTATTTCTGTATTATCTTTTATTATAACTCGAATTTAATTTGAAAGGTTCTCTTTTCTATAAGATTTCTTTTCTATAAGTTGTTGTTATTACAAGTGGTCTGAAATAATAGGTGTAATAATTTGATATTAGAATTAGTAATGCCGTTAAATTCCCGAAATAGTACTGTAAATTAGAGTTGTAGAAAGTACCCAGAGTTGTAGAAACTGACTGTTTCAATTTTTGTTTGTATTTACTGAGGTTTTTTTTGTAGATTAATATGTTGATTGTGAATGGTCTGTATTGATAAGGAACTTATGAAATTTATATTTTTAGAACAATTTAACACAAATTGAATTGATACAAAATGAAGAGAAGAATTGAGAACACAATTACTAAGTAATTTCCATTTCAAGATTAGGTTGAAAATTTATTATCACTGAAAGTGCAAAACATTACAATTCTTATTGAGATCCACTTTCCAAATTCAATTTGTCATCTATACTATTTAGGAATAGTATACATTACTTCAAACATCTTTAATACGCCTTTTCAATTATTTGGATCCGGTAGGGCTACTGGCTGGATTCTTGGCATTCATTTTTTAAATTAAATATACATTCTGAATAGATTCTTTTTGTGGGAAGATCTGCTTTGATTCCCCATTCAATTCGATATTATACTTCTCGACTTTGGGAAATAGGATAATACTGTGATACCATTCCACCTGCTGCACTATTGGTTATAATTATAGATAATCAAATTATGTTCATAATATGAAATTGTTTCTGAATAACCCTACAATCTGTAAAATTGATAGCCATACTGAAAATCATCTATGAAATTCTACACATGGTTCAATCTATCGAGGATCTTCTTCTGTTGCTGAAAGGCTAGGGTAAAACTTTTTATTAGTAGGATTAGTGCCTTGTTACAAGATAGTTGGACTCTTCTATTATTTGCTCACACATATCACGTAACATTTTCATGTTTGAATGCCTCTTACATACTTAATTATCCCTTATCCGCCATAGAAACAAAAGGAAGACCAAAGAATGGGTGGCCCAGTCACATATTGTCACATTGACAATGCAATATCTTATCTTACATTCATATCACGCCCTAAACATGTGTATATTGTCTGTGAGTTGATGGAATCTTCACCGTCGATATTGGAAGTATTCAGCATAGTGTCACATATATGTACTCGTATTTTCTTATGTAATCACATACTGCTTAATCAACTAATGAAATATTAGTTGATTCTTGATTGAAAAACGTATCTCAATGTTCATTGCGGTGATGATTTTTAAATCAATCGTACTTTATTTATCTCATCATTCATACAATAGTCTGCATCAATATTGTTATATCAAGTATATAAAAATTGGTTAGCAATGTAGATTACTTATGGAAATTTTATCATCAATTTATTTGCTCTTGGTAACAAATGTTGATTAATTATTTACAGTTTAATTAGGTATAATATGTTGAAAATTGAAATTAATTAGAAATGAATAATTATTGACTATTTCTCACTGTCACACATCGACTCTTCCTAGTCAAAAATTGAAAGGAAATAATCTGTTTTATAATCAAATAATTATAATTAAATAATCGGCACTGAAACATAAATAAGTATCTTCTCCACCACGCATATCAATTTCCAATGACAGAGGTTAGTTATTGAGAAATGTGTGATTGAAATATAGATTGGATAAGTATAACTGAAAACACTAACCTTGAAAGCATCACAGATTGCTTGTCGAAGTGAAGAGTACAAGAAATCAAGAAGGGAGTAATTGACGTAAAGGTTGATACTGCTACATGGCTACGAAGATCATCACCTACGATAAGAGATAATGGTTGAATCATCAGGGAAATAATGTCAGTCAATCTCTGATCATAATAATGATTGGTTGATCTCTGAGATCCCACATTATGAATACCTGATACGTTCAGGTAGTGAAGCAGTGAAGGTCTTGAAACTCTTAAGGTGCGTACAGATTTACGCGCCGCGAACATGAGGAATTCACTTTTAATCAGTTAATGCCAAGCTTTTTATATCTGTATCTTACCGTTTCTGTGAAAATACATATATAGTCAGCTGATTAAAAGTGAATTGCTCATGTTCGCGGCGCGTATATCTGTACGCACCTTAACATTGACTTCGTATACACATTATATTCTAAGTTATTTCACCTGATAATCCCTGAAAGTGGATGTGAAGTTCACTAGAACATTATAGTTGTACTGGAAAAAGCACACTCTCTTAATTGAAGTTTAAATCACGTTAACTTACATGAAAGTTATGTGGATTATTGTCTCTAAGTTCAATTTTCCCTGTGAATCTTTCTTGTTCCTGGACAATCAGAGTGAAAATTATTCATCAGTTTTTTACTGATGTGCAATAAGTGTGACATGACACATGAGAATGTTAACTTGCAAAAAACATCTTAGTTGGCTGGATTATAATATATTCTCCTGATCCGCTTCAATATTTCAAAAATAATAATTAATGGTTCAATTTTCCAGAATGTTCTAAAACAAATTAGAAGATTAATCGTTTTCGGAAACATAACTCAAATTGTATGTCCTTATTGCTCTTTGACCAATCAGGACGGGAATTGAGGGCAGGCATTCCATTTTTTATGTAGGCCTACTATTTGTAACTAATCGTTCAATAATTTGTAATTGCAATTATTTTTTAAGGTCTGGACAGGAAAAAATTTCAATATTGTAATATGAATTAATTTAATATAACATTCATATAGTCATTAAAATTATATTTTTTTGAATCTTGGCAACGCTATCTAGAGAATGAATGAGTCTGCTCCATAAAGTGTATATGTCTTATGTATGAAAACGTTTCCCTTATTCGAAAAAAATCATTACTTGGAGCTATATGATATTTCTATATTTAACGTCTGTGATGACCTCTCCCTATTTTTTATTATTTTAAATTTTCCACGAAACCTGCTCTGTTAGTGAAATATTATGAATTTAGTGGATTTGTTTTCTATTGAACTAGACGCATATGAAGCTCATTTTGAATGTACAGTATCTATGAAAAGAGTCTCTGCTAATAGTGCTAATGCCGTTGAATAGAACTTGGTTACTTCAAGATTCAATGAAGGAATAGCGAGGCACACTGCGACTGCGAACAGATTAGAAAGAATGCAATACTGGTTTTGGCGTGGCTCACTTTGAACGTTATGACAGGTGCATGTGGGCCAAGGACTTCCATTCCATCTCGATTGGGTACTCAACTTGAAATCTATTCAAAGCTGCATTCCACTATGACTATATCTACATTCTTTTATATAAATTTGCCGAGAGTTGATTCAAATCTATGCAGGACTATCAGCCATGATTATTGCGACATTGCCTTCAAAACTCCTTGACTGGTATTGCCTGGAGTGCAGGTGTTTCAAAAATATATAATCAATAATTATTTCTTCCCCACTTGTCAATAGAGGACAGTGATTTGCAGGTTTTGTTGGTATCCACCTGTCAGAGTATAACGGTTTCGAAAGCTTGTCGAAGAATTTCTACTAGTAATAAATACTGTATTGAAAATAAACTTGTTTTATTAGTTGCTGTGAGATAGGGGAGAGGATGAAAGAGAGAGAAATGCTCTAGTAAAAATCCAGACTTTCTTGTCATTTGAATGATTTAAGTCCTCTCCAAGCATGTAAATTTAAATTCCATTCTCAGTAGTCTCATTTTTCTGAATTTTGCGATCCATTTTTATAAATTAGAATTTTATTTTTCCTGGTGTTACAATTTCCAGATTTCTTCTGATTAAAGTTCAAATTCCTATTATAATTTTATTGATTCAATGATACAAAATTATCATTTAAAATAATTTGGGGAGGATCAACAGGCACAGCCCAAAACTGTTTCTCCCCCGAATTTTGATTCATATTCTACCCTATTGAAATATTGTAATCTTTCTCATTTTTCGGGATCATGTAGGACTCGTGGATGTTCACGTATCGGACACCAGATTACAAAATTGTGTTGATGAACTCTTATTAATTATTGTTTAGGAAATAGGATTTTCACGTGTAAATAACTTGTAATATTTTTACATACATTTCTCAATTCTGGCTCCATCTTATTGAAGTTGGTTGTTTTATTTAGTTCATGAGTGATTTCAAATTCACTTCGTATCATATCTCATCGTTCGTTGCAGTTGTCTATTGTTCAGTCTCAATAGAGCTGTTTGAATAGTAATTACAAGGTCAAAACTCCAGCTTCTCAATGACCGTCCTACGTAGATGCATTCATTACTTCCTACAATAAAGCCAGGAAGATTCGTAGTGAATATGAATCTACGCGCCAGAATTAACGTTCGCGTCATGGCCTAGTTCATCTCTTGAGAGTTTCATTTATAATCTTGATGCGTATATAATATTATTATAGTTTGGTGATTTTATATATAGTTTCATTTATAGTACTGTATAAATGTAATCTTTGTTTTGTTGTTGAAAGGATGAATAGAATACGATATTTGAGAATAATTTCTAAATTGTGTGAGTTGCATCCACATTGATTTTTTGTGTCGTCTGTAGAATTTATATGTAAAATTTTACAAAATGAATATTATTGGTTCATTTTTGAACAGTGAAGTTAGCTTCTTTCTCAAATTAAATAATGGAACGTCTCTCGGAATTCCCAGCTTAATCAGGTTGAGTCAATCTTTGCTAAAGTCTATACCCTAATCTCTGAACCCCCTTCACCGGTGGTACGGAAAACCGGGGTCTCCGAATCCAGTGATTCGTAACTATCCTTGAACTGTGGGCTGTTTTGAATTCATCAACATTCCCTTCACCTACACTCAAGCCCCGTTTTATGTAGTGGAGGTAAGGAAATATACTTCTATCTATAATAATGTACTGCAAATCTCGATGAGATGAGTTCATTCAGAGGGAAAATGAAAAAAATAATGGAAAATAGATTGAATAGTTTATAATTACCCTTGAACGCATTCATTTGACGCCAATATCTCTTCTATACAAAATATTTTTGAAACAAAATCTTGTCTTATCCTTTAAAACTTGTTTAAACTTGAAAAGATTACTTGTTAGAAAAATCTAAAATTCCCACTTGACAATATTAATTAGCACATTTTCATCACCGATTTGGAATTCGCATTACAATAAGGAAAATTATTCAGAAAGATGAATAACCAAGTATGTCGTAATCTGAAAAATATTTACAGTATTTATAAAATAATCTGTTCTGACTACGATGTCACTGACCTGAGATTACATTGACTGTGGCCGTCACTCAAGATTTTATTCTGCGGTAAACAATAATTATTTAATTAGTCACGTACTGCAACAAATTTTCGCGCATGAAGAAGATAATATTTACAAATTAATTTTTCGAAGTTGATTAAACAAAATTTTGCCAGTGTTTAAAACCCTTCTAGGATCACTGACACTTCATTGGCTTCATCTTTTTAGATAATTTAGTAATACATTTTCATAGATGAAGAAATATGATGTTGGGAATGTGATATGATGTGAGGAATGTCATGATGTTTAAAAATTCATTTCGGAAGTTAATTAAACAAAATTTGGCCAGCATTGAAGTAAGTGAGGGACCACTGACCACGTGACTAGGCAGGCATTTCGTGACTGCTGCTGTCAATGGAGAAAGTGTTGTCACTTTTTCTACTAGTGGCCGACCGACCACTGTCATCCTGTCATTGACTCAACCTGCTCCATTCCATCATTGTAAGACGAAAAACGCGGCTTTCTTCGCTGTTATTAAGATGACAGTGTTATTGCCACGTTGAAAATACTGTAGTGGTGAAATCTGTTGACGCGAAACGCACTTAAAAACTTGTTAACTGGCGTCTGTTGACTGTTAATTTTGACATATCAGTGTCAATCCATCACTCAAACAGTTGTTGGTTACTTTGGTGATTTCTGTAGTTCCAAAAAAGTTCAGGAAATTGTTGATGAAGAGAGAAATCTGGAAGCATTTGAACGGCAGGAAGAGTGGGAGTGGGAGTGGGAGAGCGAATGAATGAAGGATGAAATTTGTTCAGGACTTACTTTAAAGAATTTACTTAATTCTTTTGCAAAATACAGTAATGTCAAATCGAATAATTCATTGCAAAAACTCAACTGGCCTACAATATAACAATATTCAACGATAAATGAATGTATTTTCATACAAAATTCATATTCGTACAATCATACATAATTACTAATTGTATGAATAAATGAATAAAAAATACACAGTTTAGACAATCTAAGTATACTGAAATAATAGAGTAGCCTACGACTTTGTGCCGTACAATATTTGGACAATTTGAGACAAAATTAGAAAATTGAAGAATTTTTGGACAATAACCTGTTTTTTCGGCTATTGTATTGTTTGATTTATCCAATAAATGAATAATTTCACGTGAGATCATTTTGATAAGATTCAAGATTTTTGGATGATGCTGATATTCCTTTCTGGTACGCTCACCTACTCAAATTAGAATTTACTGTACAATATTTACAAGAAAAAGATAGAATAAGAATCACGTGTCCTATAGGCAGAAAAACTTCTATACTCATAGATTGTTCTATAGATAAACTATAGAACTTCTTATAGAAACGTCTATAGGTACTGTAGATTGTTTATTCTGAGCTATAGGCTACTCACATCTGACCTTTACCTTAATATCAATTCAATACAATGTGAAAGGTTGTTTTGTAGAAAACTTCATGTTATGGTAGGGTATTCCAAACTTTCTTAACTGCAGTGCAATAAATGTATAGCAAGAAGAATATGATTATTTCAATGTGACATCACTTACCGTACTTACTTGTTACTTGTCTGGTCTTCTCATCTCCAGTCCAGTGATCGGGGAATTGATATGTCTTGAAATGAAATTTGACAGATGACAAATTGAAATGAAATTATCTTACCTTCAGTGGGGTTCACGTCAGTGAATATTTCGTCATCACGATAGAAATCACTCTTGTAGTTGGCTACAATTTAAATTCTCACATCTCTACTCAGGAAGGCGTAAATTAGAAATGTTCATCCCTTATACAGTTTGTACAGCAGGAGACACATGACTTTCACATACGAGGCTCAATAATAATATTGAAGTTTCCGGGAAAGTCGATGACTCCAGGAATTTATGAATGAAGAAAGGATATTGAACAAGTTGTGGAAGGAACTAGAAGTCGTTTCAACAAAGAGAGAAATATTCCTACAAACAAGTGGAGGATAATTCAACAATGAAAGCATAATAATTTCAAACGATTCCAATATTGGAAGTTGAGTTCCGGTCGTTAGCAGCGTCTGTTTCAGTCTCACTCGACGTTTGAAGAGTTTCTAGGAACCTCTTGTGCTTGTGGTTGGTTAGTTAGTTGGGGTGACGTTTTAAAATAACAGAACCAAAGAAAGATATAAAACAGGATTTATTGATCCTGTACTATTTTAACTAGACTAGACCACAGTGGAGGGTGGGTGACCACATGGTGAATGGAGTTGACCTTTCTAGGAAGTGACCTCTATTTATTCAGTTCTTATTTATTTTATTCTGTATATTGGCTGTGTCTGTGTTCATAAACTATCGTCCATATATGGACAATTTACTGTGTCTCAATAAATTACATTATGAACTCGTATCTTGTTCAAATTTCAGTAGTGGAGCTGAAACCATATAAATATGCACCATATATATTGGTACCTACTTGAACACTGATATTTTGAGTGTGCATTTGAACTCACAAGAATGTAATATTGACGGTGTCTATGAACTACCACTATTCTTATAATATGTTGAGTGAAGCTTCTACAGTATAATAATGTAGATATCCTACTGTGTGACAATAAATTACACTCGAACTTATAGTGTTGAAGTCATATAAATTTATTATAATTTAGTAGGCCTATTGGAGTTTTGGTGGGTGTATAATGGGTTCAGAACAGAAAATTTTCTTCTATTTTGGTAGAATTGAAGTAATTTATTGTTTAAATTGAAAGTTTGAAATCGTTATGCATTTCAGACAATTAGAGGATGTAAAACCTGTATTTTTCAATGAAGAACAATAATGAGAATCAATTCCATCCTAAATATTACATGAAATCAAAAGAATAAGACATTTACATTCAGTTGAAGATATGGAAGGTGTTGTCATGAAACCTGGTTCTGTAATTAAAATTACGTTTGAACAAATATAGTGGTATTGACAACATTAATATCATATTATTTTTAATCATGGAGAAATATTAATATATCTCTTCCCAAGTTCCCATACAATAAAATTATCAATATCTCATTAAAATTGGATTGTCCAAGTATCAAACATAAGTATCAAACAAATATATAAATTCTTAAGTCATGCCCAAAATAGTTTACTATTGCTGACATGTTGTTAAATATTCTAGTAGACGACAGCTTCTCAAATTCAAAACTAATTTGATAAGCACAGCGCAATAATTTATTATCAGCTCTGCGGAATGCGTTTTGTCTGTTATCATTATTGGACAAACCTAATTAGTTTCTTGTGACTACTTGGAGGCGTGAAATTTCAAATGTGTTGAAATAGAAAGTCCGTATCACGTTTCACAAAACATTAACCATTTACGACTTTACAGTCTTTATGGCTTCCTATTATGGTTTCCTATTTTATGTCTGCTATTCAATAGCTACTTCAAATATAGAATGATTATTTCTATGGCTTTCCGAACCCTTCTCTTTCTGCGTTGCACTGCTTTTCATTGCATTTATGTTGTTCAAAGCTTCATGAACAACTAAACAATTAAAGCTGCTGTTATCGAAATTAGGCTATGAATTATCAATTCCTACAATTCTCTGTTGATCGAATTGGTGCTATTTACAGATAATATAAAATCATAGCACTTTAGAACTCAACGACAAATTTCATAAACTTATGAATTTTGTTTCTAATTACTACAGAATTTTATAGGTCTACAAAATAATATTAGGACTTTTATAATAAGCAACATTGAATAGGGAAACACTCGTAGAATGGGCAGTCATGATTTCAAAATAGATTTCCTGTGGATTAGGAAATAGATTTACTGTTAATAAGTGGTACGGTAAGACCTATTTCAAGTCAATAGATTTTTTAGTTTAAAATTCCAATTGCAATTTGTTTTTCCAAGTAATGAAATATTACTGAACTGTTTCCAACGCTGTTTTTTAATTCATAAATAATGCAGTCAAAAAAAAACTTGTATTGTCACAACTATGATGGCTGACTGATGGCCAATAAATACTAGGTACTCTAATTGATGAACTAGTCTATTAATATTATTGATGAAAAACTTGATTCTCGTTTTTTCAACTCTAAAACTATCACTTCCGAATATATTCGGAGGATATAGTTGGGGGAGTCCGATCTCACTAGGCATCGAACCTGCATCATTGTAGAAATCAATCTGAAAAAACAAACCAATTCCTAGGAGTTGACTTGTTTCTCATAATAGTTACAAAGCTAAATCATTGTTCTCATTGTTTGTTACAATTAAAATGATATTCCAATACATCAACCACAGTTGTTAGAGATGTAGAATTATGCCATAATGAAACAAAAACACAATATTTTTCATATTATTACTCAAATGGTTTCATTGATACAAAACCTAAATTTTAATGCTCAAGGTTCTATTACTACCTTCAACTGATGACAATGTTAATATCTCGAGCATTGAAACTTGAGTTTTTATCAATAATGCAAAAGCAATAAACAACATATCAATAGACAGCAGTTTTAGAAATATTTTTCTTTATTCCATGTAAATTTTAATTGATTTTTCATTGTTTTTTGACTGATTTTTCTTTTTATACTCATGATAATCTGTTGTTTCCTCATTTTTCCTACTCTTACCATGATTTATCTTTACTTTTACCAATTGTATCTAGAATTTTCATGATAATCTTTTTCCTACTCCAACCGTGATCCTAACATGAGTTCTATGTATTTATTTGCAGGAGCTGGAGTTCCACGGCGTGATGCGCTTCTACTTCCAGGACTCTGGACAGAAGGTGGCGACCAAGTGCATCAGGGTGGCGTCGGACGCCACAGCCCAAGTCGTCATCGAAACCCTAATCGAGAAATTCCGTCCCGACATGCGCATGCTCTCAATACCCGAGTACGCCCTCTACGAGATACACGAAAATGGAGGTTGGTAGTCACAAAATGCACTAGTTCAAGGTATTTGGTATTATGAGAGCAATTTCAATGTACTTTAACTACATAAAAGTAAAGTGGGAAAGACAAAGAATGATGAGATGGGAAAAAATGGGACTTACTACAACAAGAAATCGTATTAATACAGAGTGTCCCATACATTATAAATACATAAGAATGTGCAATGTTTATAACAAATATGTAATCAAAATTTAATGAGGAAAATTAGCAATATGTTTAATACCTTTTCAATATACTGAGTGTCCTACAACAGATTGATGTAACAGTCGAAGACCATAATGCCGAAGAAATTTATAATAAGATTATTATAATTTGTTCCTTTGTTTGACGTTTTTGAACTTTTTATGAGCGTTCAAAGTTGAAAAAAGTACATTCGTCGAGTTCAAAGCCAAATTTTAAACTGTTTGAACGCTTATAACAATTTCAAAAACGTCAAACAAACGAACAAATTATATGATTCTTATTGGAAATTCACTCTTTCCAACCATATCATTAGAATGATAGTTTTCTAGTTATTGACGTTTTAAAAAAAAAATCGAAAAATTCATCTTCAAAAATAAGGCCAATATAAGAAAATTTTACTGGACATTTTTGTTGCAAACTCCCTATGGAATCTTTGGTCTTCGACTGTTACATCTATCGTGGTAAACTCTGTATATTGAAAAAATATAAAACATATTGCTAATTTTCCGCTTTGCTTTTGATGAATATTGCATTTTCTTATATATTTTTCATGTCGAATATATCTGAAGAAGCCTCTATTCAAGTGAACTTTGAATTGTGTTTGTCAAAAAATTAATTGTTATTAAGTACTAAATTTTAATAATAATAATAATAAATAATCGCCGTTAAGGGTGTTCGGTACACTTTTTTATTTAAATTGGATAATCTTTTTCAATATAATTGTTAAGATCATTATAAGAGTGAGAAAAAGTGGCAACTGAAATTTTCAAGTGGTCTAATAAACGAGTTATGGGTTGTAGAAAGTGCTAACTCCGTTTTCTTTCCAGATCATAAACGGTTTCTAATTTTTCATTGCAGTATTTTTTAATACGTTCAGTATATCATTGAATTTGTTATAATATGCGTTTTTTCGCGGTTTATGCCAAAATAAACAAGTTATCGAATTTATAAGAAATGTTACTTTTTTATCTATGAACGATATGGGGAATAAATTGTTTTAGTTTGGAAAGATACATTTTTTGAATTTTTAAGAGAAGTTCTGTTAATAGGCTATAGTCGAAATCGTTTTTGATCTGGAAAGAAAACGAAATTAGCACTTCAACGACCCATAACTCGCTTATTAGACCACTTGAAAATTTCAGTTGTCACTTTTTCTCACTCTTAAAATGATCTTAACAATTAAATTAAAAAATATTATCCAATTAAAATTTTAAAAAGTGTACCGAAAAGCCTTAATTTACACAAACCTCATTTTTGAAAAAAATTGAGTAACGTTATCTTTCTTTCTTTTTTATTCTTTTTTTTGCGTGTCCTTGTGGTTTTTGAGATCACATTATGAACCTAAAATACTAAATACTAGCAATTTAGTATATCAATCTAATTTCATTTCAAGAATCTTCATGAATATATTGGAGAACTGATAATTTCAAGAGTGCATGAGACTGACCAAGTGTTCAGAAAATATATTCTCCTAAATTTTTGTAGAAAAAATGATCATTGTACAGTGTACAACTGAAAATTACGAAGTAAAATGTTTGATAACACTTTGTGAATTATATTATAATAACTGTTTTCCGTGTTTGATTGACTGCTTTTCATCAGAATAATTTCTATTCATATGTTCTAAATTCATTTGTAATCTCAATGTTCTAAATTAATTTATATAATCTCACATTGATGGTTTTCTTTTGCAGAGGAGAGAAGACTAGATAACGAAGAAAAACCACTACTAGTGCAATTAAATTGGCATAAAGATGACAGAGAAGGCCGATTTCTACTTAGAAGAATTGATGATAAAACTAATGTAAGTAGTACAAGTTCTATGAATTCTAGTTTCTAGTTAAAATAGCCCATATTCAATACTAACTTTTTGGTGAGGGCTGCTCTTATTTATCTGGAAATTTAAAATATAAGTACCCTTTTTTTAAAAAACAGACTTTTTTTAAATCGACCCTTTTTCCCACAACATGTTAGGGTACTAAGGTTTTTAATCTCCGATATTCAATGTACAGTATCTTTGAATGATTGAAGCTTTAACGCTACATTCACCCTTTTCCATTTGAATGTTATTAATAAATGATTAGAATGTATATTGAAGTTGTTAATCACTCCTAAAGGCCTACGTTAATATTTTGAAGAATATGCATTTTTATTATCTTTCAATTAATAGTGGTTTGAGTGTAACAGTTTTGTTTTCTATCCAGTTTCTCAACCGTAAAAGTTCAAAATGCTGTTGTTTTTGAGTGAAAAAATACAAAATTTAAAAAAGTGGAATCATAACCTAATTTTTGACTTCTAAAATATTATCTAAATTTGGGACAGAACTAGTACAAGGAGTATCCTTAGTTTTTCTCTCCCATTCAGTGCTTTCTTGTGGAAATAAAAATAATAAATGAAATGAAAACAAGAATTAGGCTATTCCAATTAATGATTTGATACAACCATTTAATTAGTGGTGGATATTTGACTTTGACATTAATATTGACCAGTTAAGCGATAGACACTGAATCTTATGCAGTTACAGAGGTTTTTCATATTCATAACTAGGATGAACCTGTAGCTTATAGCTTGTAAGCCTCCTAATGCTTGTATATTATTACATATTGTTCTCATCAAACTTTAATGATGAATGACAAGAAACGTTCATTCCTCTTGTAATGATTCAAGTAGGTATTTTATTACAAAAATTTTATTCGGAATAATTAATTATTGCATTTCTACATTAAACTATAGTTTACAATGTTACTTTGAACTATGTTCATCATGTTCTACATTGAACTATAGTTCATAAAACTGATGAAATGTAATAAACCTCTACTTACTGTAATAATTATTGTTCTTCAAATAGTGGAATGATGAAATTGAACATTCCATTCCACATTCTCTTGCTTCAAAATCTGTATAGTGGACGTTTCTTTCACTAGTTTAAGAGCAATAATATTCTTCATTCATGAAATGACTCCTTAAATGGCTGTCCGAGAGGTCAATTGATCTGCAATCAATTTATCATTTGACAATGCGAAAAAATTGAGTTGTCTACTAGATTGTTCAAGCATCTCGCTATTGTTCCTAAGAAATTCTGAGTTCAAATTTGATTGCGGTTGACATTCCATCAATCATCAGCAAATATTTTACTTTGTTTTTCCCAGTTGAGTAAATTGGGATTATGTACATAAATGAATTTTTGGCCTCTAATGAATGTTTAATGAATCACTTTTTTCTAATACCATACAACGTTCAATGAGATATATTATATTTCCGAACACTACACAATATGATGAAAGAGTCCATAAATGTTTCGTAATTATTTTGGTTCGGCTGTAAAGCAATAAGTATGTAAAAAATGTGACATAACTGATATAATAATAATAATATTATTATACTAATCTTTGTACAATGAACAATCTATCAGCTTACAATAATTATTGTTATTGTATAATTAATGACTTCAATTTAGTCTATAAAACTTCATAGACAATGATGTGATAGAAGGAAATTTACCCATGTATATCTTTGTCCTTTTTTGTAAGTTTATTTTTCACGATTTTCAAATGTGATTCATATTTTCTATCAAATTTCTTGTTTCTCTTATTGTTGGAAAAATGAAACTCAAGATTCTCTAGGCCTCTTCCAAAATTTATTAGAAAATTTTGAATCATTTATTTATAATTTGTCCTCACCTTTCTATCATTTACAAAATAGTGTAAGCTAGGTACAAAAAATATTACATAAATTTCGGTTATTGGTAATATCAATGAAGAAAATAGGAAATGTTGAATAATTTACCGGATTGTTTCAGTGAAACTTATTTAGAAAATATATTGTAGTAAATAATTTTAAGAATGTTTCTTTTCTTTTCCTGTTTTTCCGACTACTGTATTGTTTACTCTATATCTAATAAATAAATATTTCCACTATAACCTATACCTGTACTTGAGAATATAAAAATTGTGAATTTCAAAGTTCACTGGATTGATAATAATATTGTTTAGAACTCTAATCTTTCTTAAACTTTCTGCTCTACCATTACTTTTCATTCTTGCATTCATTTCTTCACCATTCATTCTTGCATTCATTTCTTCACCATTCATTCTTGAAAAATTCTTTAAAAGATAAAGGAAACAAAGATTGTAATTATGTATTAAGACTTGAATATGTACGGTATTCGGTATATATTTTTTTATTGCGGATGATGCCCACATTTTTAGCTTTTCGCTTGTGCGTGGGTAATGGGAAGTGCGAGGGTGAGTTTTGAGATGAAACGTCCATGCCTATTCGATGGGATTCGGCGGGATTCGAACCCGCGACCAGGTAGCACTAGCCGACTGAAGGGTGCAACGCCTTAGTCAACTCGGATATCTGGCCGGCAAGAAAATTTAAACCAAAACTTATTCTACCTTCATCCTACATTCTCCTGGATCCTGGACCACTCATTTATATTGTTCCAATGTTCTACTGTCTTGGAACAAAACGAGGCTAATATTTATAAGAGTTATACAACTCCAATAGACTAAGAAGTTTTTCTAGCCAATAATCAAATTGCCATCTTATCATCCTCTTTATCTCACATATTGATGGGTTTTCAATGTGGAGAACAAGGCTTTAATTTGGATTTTGAATTTTCAGATGCCAGAAGGAACATTCCAGGAAGCTGGGTCGAGTTTCCGGCGAAAATTATCGAAACGAGAAAAGAAGCAGCTAAAAAAACAGGAAAAACTAAATCGAATGAAAAGTACAGGAGGAATCAACGATGAAAATGATTCCGGGGTTGCCGAGAAATTATACACTGGTAAAACACTAATTCTCTCTAATTATTCATGCAATTAATTTTATCTGTGTCATGAGAATCAGTTTAATGTTCATCATTTTGTGTACAATTAACATGAATCGTTAACAGGCTTTTAACCCTTGTAGAGATAACAATGTCAGATTACCCGAATTCTCAGCAATTTCCCTATTAACGCAATAAAAATAGTATTCTAAAACAGTACTCAGACAATCTAAAATCAACACAATGCTGGAATTTTTATCAGTTTGCTATCAAAATTCAAATTAATCGGTGATTTTAAACATAACGAATAATATTGCTTGGGAGAATTGACATAATATTGTAAATTGAAGTATTATCATTTTTATTACTAGATTCACTTTTACTGAACTTTGAGTTATATTCTTGTCCTATTTACTCTATACTTCTTGTACATTCATTAAAAATTTGGTTCTGAAAGTAGAATTTTAAGATGACAGCCTTGATTTGGAATTATAGTATTCATTTGAAAACTCTCATTTTCTATTTCATGAGATTAAGATCAGAAGATGCATTATTAAGTATAGTTTTCTATAAAAAATCACCAATGTATTCATTATCCATTTATTCATGAACTCACTTGTTTTACTGGTAATTGGATTATACAGTGTCCTGTTCCCATTATTCTTTTGTTGATATTTTCTTTGACTTTCTCACAAAGTAGAAGGAAGATTATTCCTTCTACTTTATGACTTTCTTCAATTGAAAAATCAATCATCAACTGGATTCGAAGTAAATAACTTCTTCAATATCCTCAGAAATATGTTTGGAACAAATCTTATTTCCTCATAATTCATCATTGTTCAAAAGATATCAGCGAATCATTTCTGTGAACAAATGAATATCTTCTTTGAATTGTTATAACTTTAGTGAATTGAATCAATTTCGATCATTTGAATTCAGAGTAGATCAAACATGTAATTTTTATTTGTTAAATATTTTTCTAGAGCGATTTAATCACTAGTGAACACCTATCACCTTAGCCTATATATCCTTGTTATTGAAAACTATTAGGTTCCAAGCTCTTTAGTTCAATACAGCATACAACATCATAGATTATTATTCTTAAATATTTTTCTATTGTACAGTATTAAATCGTCCAACTAATTTTGAAATCGCTCAGATCAAGTATGGCTGCTCAAAAGAACAATATAACCATAGCCACCTCTAATACAGGTATTAGAGGTGGCTATGATATAACTCGTCTTATCCTATTAAAAACAATTTAATCCCTCTATCTTTATGATTTATTTAAACGGTTACTTGGTTGAACAACAATGCTTGTCAATAGTGGAATCCGTGACTAATATCTCCATCATTTCCAAGTAAATTATTCGAAATCATGACAAAGCTCTGAGTTATAGAAAATATCTGTTTCCGCATAAAGACATAAAGTCTATGCGTGTTCTATTATTCATGTCATGGTTTATGATATGTTTTCAATGTCAATGATAGACTGCTTGAATGAATTTAATTGAATTGTTGGTTGGAATTCAACTTGATAATACTTCAATCTCAGAAATTTGGCTTTTTGCCAAGAAATATAGAATATTTACTAGGAAATAGTTCACAATTGCAAAGTAAAGCTTGAGTAATAAAATGATAATTGATAATAGTGAAAGAACAAAACAATATTTATCTGGTGTTTTGCAAGTAGATTATTGGTGCTGGAAGATACAACAGTGACAGTGATTGTTCTGCATTCCTTGATTTATTGCTTATTCAGAATAAATAACATTCACTGCTCTAGGCAATATTATTTAATAAAAACTAATAAAATCCTTGTTAACATTGTATTATGGGTTTTCTAGCGACACATTTAATTAATTATTTTTAGTTCTGTAAGATTCAAAACTATTCATGTATTTTCTCTGTAGTCAATGTCAATCTAATATTAATAAGTAAGAAACTTTTTTGCAACCTTCAGCAACTAATGGGCATTGTGCAAGCTGACAGCATAAGATTGCAAAGCTTCAATGAAAAAACGTCCATATCTTCGGAACGGTTCAGCATTTTGCAATTCTGACACCAGATCCGTGTCATACTTTTTACAATTATATACTTTTTAGTATTGGTCAGAATTCTCTGAGCTTCAGATACATTTCTTGCGAGTTCGGTATCTCTTTATTTCTTCAAGTTTATATCTCAAGGTTTAGCTTTCAATGATTCAGTGAATCTAATTATTTGGTTTAAGACCGCAATGTCAATTCCAAACTTTAACTCATCAAGACAAATATTTTGTTAGTGAGCTTATCTAGAGTAGCGTTGTTAATTCCAAAGAATGCAGTATGAAAAATATTATAATTATGTATCTGTTTGTATAAGATACAATGCATGCTCATTGATATTTCTATAATAATTGATAGATTACAGTCAAATATTTTATTAGTGACCTTATCATCTATAGTCGCGGTGTCAATTCCAATGAAGCTATTATGAAAAGTATTATTATTCTGAATCCATTTGTATTAGATAAAATGCATATTAACTGAATTTTATATAATATTTGATTGATTACAGTACATTTAGAACTTACGTTAGCCTATGTTCATTTTTATAATAATGATTATAATCATTGGTATTCAGATAAATTATTTATCTGAATGCCAATGATTTGCATCCAGAAAAGTTCATTTGAAAATACAGATACACAATTATGATACAGTTATAAAAGAGGTTGCTAATAATTGATTAATCCCAGTTATGATACCACATTCTAATAATACGTGTTGGAGCGATAATGATATTCTCATCTAAAACATGAAAATAATTTTTAAAATGTAGTTAGTAATAAATAAGTGTGAGTTAGAAATATTTCCAGTTAGTAATATATTATGTATTAGAAATTGTTAGTACATAATTTTAATCATTAGAAAACAATGAATGACTAAATAATTTATCATAAAACAGTGTCCAAGTTACTTACTATAATAATATCATAAATGCCTACTACACAAATAATATGAAATCATTAGCAATTTTTAACTACTGCTTCTATAATATCACTTCATAGTCATAAAATAAAATACATATTTGCAAGTTTATCCTATTTGCCATTTACAATGGCATTCTATTGAATCTATTCAAATTTATTTTGTCCATTACAATATGTGGGATTCTATTGTAATTTCTAAGTCCTAAAAATATTCCACCCTTCTCTGACCAGAAACTTGTGTTCATTCTAGGAACTATATATAATTCCATTATATTGTATTGAATTATTCCATTTATAAGAATCTAAACACTTTTACTACTTCCTAATAACTTATTTCATCAGGGCTACTTGCTTTGTTAATTTAAAGTGAAGCATTCACACTTTTTTGTTGTAATATTCTCTCAAAAGTATTTCTTGTATACTGAAAATATGTTTATTGGCTACAGAACTGCCGGAAACGAGTTTCACGCGATCGATATCGAACCCCGAGGCGGTGATGCGTCGCCGGCGGCAGCAGATACTGGAGCGGAAGCTGCAGCAGTTCCGGAGCAAAGATGGCGGCCCGGACACGGGAGGCACACTGAAGATCTACGGCGAGTCGCTGTGCCGCGATGTGCCCTACAAGACGCTGCTGCTCAGTGTCGGCGACTCGGCCACGCAGGTCGTCAAGGAAATGCTCAACAAATATGGTCTCGACCGCGAGGACCCACACAACTATTGTCTTGTTCAGGTAAATTGAGTTCGGGTATTCCTCATCCGGGTCAAAAAAAATTAGTCAAGTTAGTTTTGAAATAGAAATTACATCCATCATTTGATCCTTCTCGAGCGACGTAGTCTTGGAGTTGGTCCTTAACGTTCCGCGTTGCCCCTACAATCACATCACCAGGAATTGATGATCAACACACTTACGATATGGACATGCGGTTCCAACAAGACAGGGCAGCTGCACATACCGCTAGGATATCAATGCAAGCTGTACGCTCTCTTTTACCTGGCCGTTTGGTTTCCCATAATGGAGATTTCCATTGCCCCCCTTGCTCACCGTACCTTACACAATACATAATATTTGGACAATTCAAGATAAAATTAGGAAATTGAAGAAGTTTTGGGCAATAACCTGGTTTTTTCTTTTCCGACTACTGTATTGTTTACTCCAGTGGTTCTCAAACTTTTTACTTCAAGCCCCCCCTGCATAATTCAGTTGTAAGCCGGCCCCCCTACATGTATAAGCATAGACTACTATACATGTTGTACATGTATACTTACGTATATTCCTACATATTTAACACTCAATATTTATTTAGTTGAGTTTTGCACATTCTTTTCATAACCCAATGTTGCAATAGTTCCAATCAAAATAAAACAACAAATTCTATACAAAAAATAAATTATAATTTATTCAGGTACTACAGCTACTATAGTATATTTTATTTATACTACTACAGTAGTATTTTTGTTTCTCATAGAAATTAACAATACAAAGAGCGTTAATGTGAAGGATGAGCTTGTATTTCGCACAGAGTTTGTTGAAACGATGTGTCAGGTCCGATAACACTACTCTTAAGTTCTTGGGTCACATCCAGTCTTGGTCTATATTCACTTTTCATGGCAGCTAGAGTAGAAAACCCACTTTTATACAGATAAATTGTAGCAAATGGAGTCTATATCTTCAATGTCTTTTTACTCAAAATTGGGTGTTCCTTTTGTACACCAATCCAGAAGGATGTAAGAGAATGTTCTTCAAACTTAATTTTAAGCGCAGTCACCTTAGAGATCAATGAGGTTTTCTTTTTCTATGATGTTGAGGGAGCACTTATTGATTGAGGATTTGAATTTGACAATACGGTTGATATAAATATTCTATGAGTAAAGGTTACTCACATGTAATTTTAAAAATAGAAAGATTGCTTATCGTAATTATTTTAGAAGTAAATTTAAAACATTTTCCAACCAAGTTTTGCGCCCCCCCCCCTGAGCATTCATCGCGTCCCACTTTGAGAACCACTGATTTACTCCATCCAATAAATAAATACGTGACTAAATAACTGATATAGGGCTTTCTAAAAGCAAGGGTCTACATGAACAAATCTTGGACCATTCAGGAGTTGAAGGCAGCAATTTACAACTAAATCACAAAGTTTCTGGTAATGTGCTTGAACAAGCAATGCCAAGCGTTAAGGACCAACTCCATGAATACCAACTAGACAAATTTTCTGTTGATAAACTTCCATTGTAACAACACGCTTTGCACTTTATTTCAAATACCTTTAAAATTGACAGTTTGACATTTCTTCAAACTACCCGATCCATCTGCGCCACTCTGTACAATATTATTTTATACCTAACACATCAGGCCACACAACAACAATAAACTCATCATACACTGTGCCCTGTAGGTACTGTATTGTGCTATAATAATGACCGACTAGGGACACGGTTCATACCCGGTTTAAATCAATAGCTGATCAATCTCCGTGTAATCCAAGATTGTGCATATGGCCGTATGAATCCTAAGGCTCATATGCAACATCTGAGTTTAAACTGAGATTGATCAGCTGGTTAACGGAGATATCCGTTCAAATCGAGATAGTGCAGATAGATGAGTGCATATTGCCCCAAGGCTCCTAAAGACCATATACTCAATTTCGGAGATCGCACTAGAAAAGAGATTGATTGGTTTAAGCCCGGAATGGAAAGAATGATAAATATGATCATCATGTAGTCGTTTGGTAGTAAGACCATTTGGGGGCTTGGAGCCAACTTGAGAAGAGGATCTTTCTGGTGAGGATGATTTTCAGATAATCTCATGGCTTTTGCATAGTTAATGGGGGAATGATGGTGAGAACTGTTTGCATCTACATTTTGAGGTAGACTCCGAACTACCGAGTAGCTCAAATCTGTGTGTTAGCTGAACTCTCCCTTGTAAATACCGTTCCAACTGGAACCTACCAAGAAGCTTATATCAGTTTTGCGAAGGCGGTTTTGCTAGGGAGAAAAACTACTCCCAAAATTTGGTATTTTCTCTCGGGCCTCTCGCAGAAAATCATGAACGAGCAATGGCTCAAGCTAGGTTCCCACATATCAGTATTAGTGTCCAAAACTCACTGGCTTATCTTGGGGCGCACATCCACATGTGCTGCGCACTTCAGGTCTGACTCAGTCTTTCAGCTGCAGAATATGCAGCACCAGTGCGGAGAAACTCGGCGCATGCTGAACAGGTTGACATTGCACCAAATTGAACTGTGCGTTCGATATCAGGTTATTTTTAAAACCAACGCCGATCAATAAGATCCACATCATAATTGGAATTGCTCCACCTGAAATTCGAAGGGAGGTGGCCTGTTCAAAGTAAGAGAAAAAAGCAGAAAAATTACCAAAGATTACTAATGTGCACCAAGAACACCCTCACCCTTACCATGAACACCCTTGGAGGCTGAAATCCTGGCACAGCTTCATAAAATATACACATGAGCTGACAATATCTTAAGAAGCTCAGTGACTGGCGTTATGGACAAGGAAAGCTCCAGATGCAATAGTGGAGCTCAAAGAGGAAGGAGATGCCGGATTTCAGTTGCCATATGCAATATTGAAATTCGGACAGACTTCGGACAGAAGTAAGCAGATGTAAGTGGGAACTTGTGCGATGGGGCTATAGTGAGGATAAGGAATGTGATTGTGAAATGCTGCAAAACTATGATCACCTGCTTCAATATTGGAATTAAATGTATTATATATAGATGACATCATTTTAGCAAATTACAAAGCCGTTTCTGCGGCAACTTTTTGGAAGAATATTCAATGGTGACTAGTTACGAAAGAAAAATAAGTGTCTGTTTCTGGCACAGTGGAAATATTATTTTCATAAGTTATAATAAAACTCTTCCCACTCAGCTCGATCGAGTAAGACAATGAATAGTCCCATTAGGATTCAGTGAAGATTATTTTCACTGAACTGGACACGGATCTCTAAGTATATGTATTATACTTTATCCTTCATGTCTGACTTTCAGTTTATCTATCCTTTGGCAACACCAACTCAAAATAGTCATCGTCATACTTTCAACTTGATACCATTTGTTCGTCAGTAAATATCATTGGTAGCAATGGTAAAACACCCAGTCAGTATATATCATTTTCAATCATCATTAGTGGAATCATTTTAGTGTAATAATAATTATTTAATAATATCAAGAAGTCAAGCGCGAAGAGTTCCACAGAGTCTGAGGATTGATAATAGGTTGTTTGAGGGAATGAAAACCTTCAGTTATCTGGGTGTTGAATTGAATTATCAGAATATGATGAGCACCAGTATCAAACATGAAGCTCCTAAAGAACAGACTCATCAGTAGAAGCAGCAAGCTTAAGATTTATGAAACCCTTATAAGACCTGTAGTTACCTATGGCTCTGAATCGTGGACTTTTACTAAGGAAGACCAACACAATTTAAGTGTATTCGAACGAAAGGTGATTAGAAAAGTGTACGGTCCTGTTGAAGAAGGAGAAGAGTGGAGAAGGAGAATCAACGCCGAGCTTGAACTATTAATAAAAGGCCGTAGTACAGTACGCTTCATAAAGACACAAATACTAAGATGATTCGGACATATTTGTAGGATGGATGGAACCAGAATGCCAAAAATAGTGCTTAAAGAGAAGCTTCACTCGAGAAGAAAACAAGGCAGACCAAGAATATGATGAGAAGATGAGATAAGGGATGATTTGATAAGGATGCCAAAGCCACAATGGGCTGTAGAGCTATAGAAAAAATTTTTTTTCCAAATTATTCCAATCATTATCATTTATTGTAATAATTATTGTGTATAGAAACTCTGTATTTTCGAACCCAACCAAATACAACCTAACCTTCCAGGAAGATATCTTGAAAGCTTTATTGTCTGTCTGATTTGCTATGTTAATTATCATACAGTTTATTTTCCAATTTGATGTTAGTAGTTTTCTACCTCCTGGTAGGATTAGTATAGAATTTTGAGATTCTGTAGAAAAGTTTTGAAATATTTTGAAATGTATCTTGTAAATGTAAATGTCATCCCGTTTTTCGTCTGGTTTGTTTTTTCAACGTTTATGAAATCTATTCCTCTTCAGTATAATACACTCTGATTGCAGCATGATATGAAATGCTTTAACTGAAGATAAATGAGTCAGTTTCGATTTTCATCATCCGTTTTTGTAGTTGTGAAATATGAAGATTTCATCTTGGAATAGATGTGATTAAGCTTCAATGCTCTGAATAAGACAATCTCATGAATGAGACTTGTGCCACTTCCTGTCAAATATCAATTGTAGGATTGTAGTAGTAATTTTGAATAAGGAAATCTTGTTCATTCATTACTTGCTTAGTGTGAGTCATTGTGGTGAGCAGAGAGTGCACTCATTGATTTAAATTGTTCAAGTTCAACTGCCAATGCCCTCTTTGTAATTGTCACGACAATCAGCCAATTGCACTAATTGGGCGACTTAGAGTCGACATATGTTTTAGTTTATTATTAGACTGTTCTTCATGAAAACGGTTTATTAGAAAATTACCTAGATATTTTGTTGTAAGAAATAAAAAGAAACGCCCAGTTAATCAAACAAAATATATGTTACTCCAATTAAAAATTTAGTTCCAATTAAGTTTTGATAAAAACTTGATAGTTCTTCTATTCTTACTTTAAAATTTAATTTACTCCTAAACATTTACAGAGGATAAGCACACTATGGATCAATGTACCTAGAATACATTGTATAAAATGTATTTTATAGGGTTTCACAATTTGCCTAAATAATTGCAATGTACCTAGAATACATGTATAAAATGTATAATATTAGGCACATCGATCCATAGTGTGCTCATTCTAGGTCCATGTGTATGTATACAATGTATTCTAGGTACATTGCTATTGATGAATATTGAATATTGGTGCCATGTTGAGTAACTTTTAATGTGGAGCTTATTATACTGAAATACAGCTTACTAATTATAGCTTATTAATCTGAAATTTGACAAGTTTGTTTTATCTATTACTGTTAAATATAGAATCCATTATTAAAATAATAATTGATATGTAATACCAAATATTTTTTTATAATCCAATTAAAATTATTAAGAATCCATTATAAAAGTAACCTTGTTATCAAGGTTCCCGATACAACTCTACTATTTTCTAGGTCTCTTGAGATACATTATACCGCTTTTCTATTGTATGATTTAAATTCATTTTCTTTGGATATAGCTACCTACTGTATTTCGAATCTATGTCACGTGGCCTCATGCTAAGTTCTACCATAGAGAAAAGATAGCATACGTTATACATGAGTTTCCAACTGTATGATTTGAATAAATTTTAAGATACAGCTACTGTATTTCGAATCATGTCACATGGCCTCAAGCTATGCTCTTTTCACAAGTCTCCAGTTTTCAATGAAATGAATTTGTTTGTGACAGGTGAACACAGCAATCGAGGCGACCGAGAACAAGGATCCGTCGCCAGGAAGTAATACAAACACCATCAACAACCGGGAGTACATACTAGATGAAGACGAGTGTCCACTCGCCATACTCATGAACCATCCACAGTCTAGAGGTTAGTTCTTTCAAACCTTCCTTAGTTTCTCTCAACAAATATTGTCTTTTCCTCCACCTGCTGTCAAAAGTACTTACTTTACTCCCTGAAACATGATACTAAAGTGTCACTTTTTCGCTCTCGGTACTAAAAAACAGAAAAACTCCCTAGGGAGTAAAAGTGACTCCATTTAAATAACATGGGAAGCATCTCTATTTTAAAAACGTACATTTGGAATAGGTTAGAAGGTCTAAGCTCAGATGAGAAAGCATAATAGAGGTGTCTGTCATTGAGTCAACTGAATTCAATACCACAACCAGAAATTTGATCGATATATAAAATTTATGTTTGTATGCTGAAATTATTATTACAAACTTCATATCACTATACTAGAAAAAAATTATATTTTTTCTTTTAATCCATGTTATTCAAAATACCAGCCAACGAATATTACTTATTAACTAATCAAATTTGAAACGGGAACTTCATCATAGCTGTAGTTGTGGCTGTCATTGTTGTTACAACTTTAGCCGACAGATAGTGCTGTTGGAGGAGAACTGTGATTACAAGCCAGCTGTTTCTGTTTACTTTTTAGATTATGTTGTAACACATTGTTTGGTCACATACGTTTTTAAAAATTATTTTATTTGCAGTTTTTATAAAAATGTAGGTGGAGGAAAAATGTTGTGTATATCACGAGTGAAAAATGTTTTTTCTCCCTCAGGAAAATTGTTGCCCTCGGCTTCGCCTCGGGCTTCAAACTTTTCCCTCAGGGAGAAAAAACAGCACTTTTCACTCTAGATATACAAATAACTATTCAAGACCTCTCCTGGATTATCATTGCTGTTCAAAAAGTCATTTTTATTGTCTGCTGGCCATACCTATGAAGTATCTACAATCTAAAGGTTATTTCTAAATCTACATCTTTTTTTAACATTTAACAGAAAATGTAGAAATATTTTTTCAAAGCCTCTTTGGATGATCAAAACATATCGTATTTTAAAATGACTACTGGCCATACTTATGAACCATCTACATTCTAGAGGTTAGTTTCAAACCTTTCTTACTTTCTCTCTAAAAATGTAGAATTTGTCTTTCCAGACCTCTATTGGATTATCATTGCTTTTCAAAAAGTCTGCTGGCCATACCTATGAAGTACATACAATCCAAAGGTTATTTCTAAATCTACGTCTTTTTAAACCTTTAACAGAAAATGTAGAAATATTTTTTTCAACCCTTCTTTGGATGATCAGAATAAATAGTATTTTATAATGACTATTGGTCATACTTATGAACCATCTACAGTCTAGAGGTTAGTTTATAACCTATGAACTATCCACAGTCTAAAGATTATTACTAAATCTTCTTCTTTCAAATCTTCCTTGGTTAATCTCAACAGAAAATGTAGAATTCCTTTTTTTCTAAATTTCCATGATTTCTCTTAACAGAAAATGTAGAATTCCTTTTTTTTAACCTTCCTTGGATGATCAGAATAAATCATATTTTTAAATAATACATACTTATGAACCATTCACAGTCAAGAGTTAAGTTTTAAACCGTTGTTAGTTTTTCTCGTCAAATGTAGAATTTGCCTTTCCAGACCTCTCTTAGAATATCATTACTGTTCAAATAGTCTAGTCATACCTGTGAACAATCCACAGTTAAATCTCTATTTTTTGAAGGTTGTTTCTAAATCTTTTTCTTTGCAAACTTTCCTTGGTTACTCTCAACAGAAAATGTAGAATTCCTTTTTTCAAACCTTCCTTGGATGATCAGAATAAATCGTATTTTCAAATGTGTGCTGGCCATACTCATGAACTATCCCCAATCTAGAGTTTAGTTTAAAATACCCGTATTTTTTATTTATTTAATTGACAATCACAAATCATAATATAATATGATTGGGAGAAGTTGGTAGAAGACAACAGGCATAGCCCAAAACTGCCTTCTCCCAAATTTTTACAAATAAAAGTTTCAAAAAAGAATGAGGTTATAAATTCACTTTTCACTTCAAAAAGTCCAATTTCCACTTCAAAACTGATGACCAAACTAAAAATTTTAAATTTTGATATTTAAAAACTAATTGAAAACAAAACTATTTTACTCAAATCTCTAAGAATTTGAAATTTTTGAGTAATTTTGCAAAATTTTGAGCCAGAAAAGAAACACAACTTTTCAAACCTTTCTTGGTTTCCCTTAACATTAAATATAGAAGTCCTCTTTTCTAACCTTTCTTGGATGATCAGAACAAATCGTATTTTCAAATGACTGCTGGCCATACTTGTGAAACGACCACAGTCTTGCGGTTGTTGACGTCAAATCTTTGTCCAATACATTCCTTAAATCCTCATAACATAAAATGTAGAATCACTGTTTTCATATTTTTAAAAAAAGGATGGCAGAATGCATTTATGCACAGATTACCAATCTATGTTGATAGTTGATCAAACCTCTCTTGGACTATCATTATCGTACAAATCCTCTTTCAAGGAAAAATTATATATTGAATGAAAAAGACTAAGAAATCTTCGTCTTTTATTAGTTTCTTAGTCTTTTTCATTCAATATGAATAATCACCCCAATATCACCTTCTCAACTACACAAAAAGAAAAATTATATTCTACTCAAATCCACTCTGGTTCAGTTTATACATTTTGTCTCTCGTAAGGGATTCAATTTATTTAAATCTCTTATTATTCGTGCTATTTATGTTATTCGCTCGTTTCAGAGTTTGCTATCCAGGCAAATCACATTTATTCAAGCTATCACAGGCATTCAATCTGTGAAAGATCTACACGCCAATCCAAACTATATATATTGTAGATCCTTGTCTTCATATTTCAGCTCCTGTTGTCAATTTTCAGTTTTCCCTAATAATTTCCATGGCAGATAAGTGTGTAGTTCAGTTTAAATTTAGATGGTTTCGTTGAAAAATGATGATTACTCCGCCCTGTCAAGGGATCTGATTCATCATCTCGACAGTAAACAAGAAACATACCACGACAAAAACTTCAAATCCTGATTCATATCTGAACATCTTGATGAAGATCGATAGTATGCATAATTTACCATTCTAGCCTACTTTCAATCCTTGAATCTTCGTAATTAACAATTCTTTAAAGCCACAAACTATAGTTTGTAAAAAATAAGTTGAGACTTGGCCCTCCATCCGAGGAAAGTACAGCTTTGCTAAATTGTGTAAAATTGCGACTTTCTCAAATTTCCAATTTAGCCACAGAATTGTAAATAGAATAATTCCACTAGTGCTAAAAAAGTTTCATAGTTGAAGGATGAAAATGCAAATTTAATTTTGCTTTATAAAATTGAAATCATCGCAAAATCTGTTTCTCTTTTGAATATCACTTCTCTCAAAATTATGGGATATCGTAATAAGTAAGAATTTTTTGTATCAAAATAATGGATAGAATGTTTCCTGTCGTTTGGTGTGTGGATTATCTTTATTCGACCTGCGATTAGTTTCAGACTAGTTGTGAGTGTTGGATGGTGTCCTAGTTGTGGAGTTCCTAGATAAAACTAGCGCCATACTAACTAATGCTCCAAACGCATAATAACTTGACTCGCTCAGACACTTGGGCCCGGTTGCACAACAGCCGGTTAAATTTTAACCGTGATTAATTCCACGAGAACCAATCAGAGAAGGCGTTTATTGAAAAGACGGCTTCTCTGAATGGTTCTCGTCGAATTAATCCCGGTTAAAATTTAACAGGCTGTTGTGCAACCGGCACTAAGTGTCTCACTTCTATCACTTTTCAATTCAATCTCAATGTAAAGAGAAATCCAATTTTCATGTATTGAGAAAAAAACATAGTATGCTCTTTTATAAGGATCCAAGAAAATACTATGTTTGTTATACTATACTATATTTACTAAAGTTATACTATATAGTATAACTTTAGTATTACTAAAGTAATACCATATTTCAAAGCTATTTTGAAAACACGAATTCAATTTTACAAGTATTGAGGATCCAAGAGATGTTTGAATTCTACATTAGATGATGCAGTTGGGCTAGCTACACACACATCGACTTTTGTTCGTACGATTTTTTGCCTTCCTTATAAATCCTTTCAGATTGAAGAGATGATGTTTGTCAAGTTCCGATTAATCTGATAGAATTCATAAGGACAGCAAAAATCGATGTGTTTGTTACTGACTTGAGATTCAAAACGACAAATTCTACATTTGTATAAAGAAAATTGAAAAAGATTAAACATTTGAATTCTAAATGCTGTGGTATTTTGTGAGAATCACCAAAAAAGTCTACATTACAAATCCACATTTCATTCTGTGTTAATCCAAGGAAGGTATTAATAAACGAAGATTTGAAACCAAAACACAGCTTTTGGTTCATAAGTATGAACAAACTATTTGTATGGTAATGATAGTGATAATGGAGGGCCAAGCCTCAACTTATTTTAAACAGACTGTAAACAAAGCTGCGTTTACACCAAAGCTATTAACAAAATGTTAATAACTTAGGCCTAATCCTTAAAGATTCTATTAGATTGAACATAACTTATCATACACATGATGATCATATGTGTTTGTCAAGTTTCGTTCAATCTAATAGAATCTATATGGATTAAGTTATTAACATTTTGTTAATAACTTTGGTGTAAACGCGGCTTAAGATCAATTTTTCACTCCTACTCTTCATACGTTTAGGTTTGCGTTGTCAATTTCGCTCCTTCTCTCTCAGTTTTAGCAAACTGAAAAAATAATTTAAAGTTGCCGAATGTTTGCTGAAAAATGATAATTTTTCAAGTTCGCAATAATGTTGACTCAGATTGTGATCAATAGTGATAATATCCATTGCACTCTCCAATTTCCGTGTATTAGAATGGAGAGATGTGTGTCATTAGTGGTGCATTTTCTCGGAGGTGAATGCAGATCACGGGTGTCATGTTTTAGTAATGTGGAATAGCAATTTGATGAATAATTGAGCAAGTAGTGTTGGCTCTGACAGATGACTGATGAGAGGCGTCACAACTTTGGTTGAGACCTCTTTCCTCTCGCCGGCTCTCAACTGAATGTTTGATATAGCAGCCACCCACATCTCACTTCTACAAATCCACCACCCAGAGCTCATCCAATGATGTGAATAATTTGTCAAACTAATATAATCTCCAAGCTGGTTGGATTGAGTCGAGTGCCTGCATAAGGTGAGACACTTGAGGTTTAATCGGAGGAAACTGTTAGAATTCACCCTAATGGAGGCACTTTCGATTCGCTTTGAAAAAAAATCTATAAATGAAATGAATTAAACAAGTGAGGTGTATAAATGTTAATTCAATTTCTTAACTTGGAACATCTACTAAACATTTATGAGTGAAATGCAATAGCCTACTTCAATTAAAATTCAAACTACATCTTGGAAGATAAACTAGATAACTAATTTAAATCATAACAAACAAAAAACTTGAAATTACAATTTTATTTTCTTATTTCAAATGACAATCAATCGAGAAATGAATGCGTGCAGGCAATTTGAAACTATATTGAAGCATTTTTTCATTATGAAAGAGTTGGGTAAGAACTATCATAACAATCAGACATTAATATTCAGTAATCAGTATGAGATAATTGTTGAGGGATGGTCTGTTCTACTAGACTTTCAAGTTATTCGGCTAAAATCACTTCCTGTTAGATTTGAACCCACCTGTAATTGTTGTAGGTTCATCCCACAACACAAGTCTGAAAATTAAAAAAAAAAAATAGAAATATGTTTGGATCCATTTCATCCTCATCATAAAAAAGTTAATTCTTATTGAAATTAACAAAGAAATTATATCTAAGTTGAATAAGAAAATTTTAACAAAAACTGATTATTTTGTAACTCAATATTTATTTTAAAATTTGTTAGGAATAACCGAAATTTAAAATCTCTTCCATGAGAAATACTTGATGAATAATTTACTTACTGAATTTAAAGATTTAGCTTTGAATCTGGGATCAAGCGCATCCTATCTTCACCTTGGCATTTAATATTGAAAACAACCTACGGGCATGCTTGTGTTCCTTAATTTACTCATCAATTAGTTCTAGAGAAAGATTCTAGAGTTACACTGTTAGCGAAGCTCAACAACTTCAACGAAAACCCTTCTACTGAAACAGACATGTTTGTATCCAAATAATAAAACAACATGCATTAAAAGCATGCTCCATAGTGGGATGTAAGATCCTGTTGGAGCAGTGCTTAGAAATAAGCATTCAGCCTTCACTCGCCATTATCTTTGTATAAATATGGTATGCCGTTGAATATCAGAATGTGGCTGTTGCCTTCCAAGGGTGAGGTGCTCTGAGAATTGGGTGGAAAGGAGTGGGATCTTTGTACACGGTATTAATTAGTCCATTATTAATTACCCCTTGCAGTTTGACTGAGCTTTTAAGACGCCTCAGTGTCGAAGATGGTAAGCTTGATTATGATTATGACTGTGATGATGGTGATTATCATTATAAGGTCTTGTTGCTGACAGCGTCTGCTTTGAATGTTGATGCCTGCGCTTCTTGTGCCGTTGTGCCATGTTCAATATTGGATACATTCATGCGATTAAATCAGATCGTAGCTGGTCCATGTTGATTCAACGTCATTGAACCCATTTCGAGGTAGTTGAAAACTTTCTGTGTGAACATCCCTATTATAATCTATGGTATTCTTATTCAGCCCGATTGGGGAAATTCATTCGAAAGCATAATGTCAATTACTTTTTACTTTTTCAATTTTCAAAATACGAAATTTCAATTAAAGCAAAAATACAGTACATGAGTTTGAACATTTTTTCTCAATATTTTTGGCTGATTTATTCAGGTTATTTCTGGTTCCAATTGATAACATTAATAAAAATTGTAATTTTGCATAGATAAGGAAAGGAATAAATAATGCTCCTATTTGATCATACTATTTGATCCAGATAACCAATAGAGGTTATTACCAGTACAGAAGAACTAATTAATAGGAGCAAAGATAGAAAGTTGAGTTTCGAACTAGTATTCTAAGTTTAATTAGAATCTTAACATTCTTAGTTTTCGAACTAAGAATGGAAGTAAGGAAGATGTTGGAAAAGTTAAAAAAGTTCAGGAATTCAACAGAATAAAAGGGAGTTGTTATCCTCAGCTTCTTTGTTTTATTTAGTAGATAGATAACCTAAAATTCAAGTTGCTATTGAAACTTATTAATATTCAAATGGTTTGAAGACGTTCCTAGACCACTACTATGTTGCTAGAGACTGTTTCCAATCAAGTTGATTGCTTCGCTACGACTTGAATGAGTTTTGCAAGAGTGAGGGTTATTAGATTATTGGCATAAGTTAGTTCACTAATTGCCACGTCACTGATCACTGAGTGGTGTGAGCTGCGAGGGGTGAACGGACCAATGTTATTCACGAAAGCTCTGTTTACTTGAATTTCCATCTTACGTGCAGGAATGCTCTCGTCTCTTATCTGATGGGAAACAAACGTCGCCGCGTGAAACAGTTGAATCTACCCGTATCTCTAGTAATGTTTTCTATTTATAGACAATGTACGGTACGCAATTCGGGTAAAAACAACAATTTCTTTTTTAAATTTTCTGGATCTGTTTTTGAAATGAATTCACCTAGAACTTAGGGGAGCGAGCTCAACTGTTTTGTCTAGAGCTAGAATCCAGAACGTCGGAACTTCAGTCTGCTATCGCTGCATCGGTCAAGGGTTCGATCCTCGTTCCATTTGACATTTGCTTATACCGAGTGATTCAAAAAGAACTTTACAACTTTGAAAATTAATATAAATCTTATTGAACAAGGTACAGAGCTGTTTTTAGTGTTGTTTTAAAGGAAAACACTCCAAGTTTTGACTCGTTTAGTCCGCTAGTGCCTGCTCGCGCCGCACAAGCGCTAGCGGCAGTTACGTCAAAGAGCCTTCACTGGACCCGAGCGTGCTAGATGTGTGTTTTGGTTTGAAAAACGGCATAGTGTACCTTTTGCAAAAATATTGTTTTTTATACCATAGATCGATGAGGATGACCGAGAACGAAATGTTTTCCTTATGCAAGATGGCGCACCACCACACTATCTGACTGACGTCCTGGATTTTCTTAATGACTGCTTCCCAAATCAGTGCATTGATTGTAATGCGCCAATTGCATGGCCCCCTCGTTCACCAGACCTAACACCGCTAGATTTTTTCTTGTGGGGTTTCATAAAAGATATGGGACTGCCATAGTCGAGTGGTTTAGTCGCTTACTGTTCAAAGCGGAGGACCCTGAAATCGATATGATTATCACTTGACACGAGACCTGAGCCAGCCAGTGAACTCGTTATTTTTTTCAATTGTTCAGATTCCTCATTGGGAAAATTATTTCTATTCTACAATCTATCTTAATTGAAATAAAGAATAAGTTTGAAGGTTTGAGTAGAAACAAATTTTTATCCTCTCTATTTCTTAATTAGAATATATCGTCTAATAATCAGAATTAAGATACCTGCAATAAACAAAGCATATATGGATAGTTAAGAACCTAGAGGTGGATTCAATTCCAGAATAATCTTAATTCCATCAAGCAATACTTTTGCAATATTGATAAGAGTTTCAATTTTTCGACCAGGTGAGATCGATATCAGTGTCTTCACCAAAAATAACACTCATCATTATTGTTTCTATTTTCTGATTACTCTCCTGCTAAATTGTCCGTTCACTGCAAGCTCTATTGGTCACAATTTCAACCTTATTTGTCTGTCCTACTGTCCAAACTCATTCCATTCTGACATGATCGATTGGGGCCTTGAACTTCGTTCTATGAACTCATCCCTTCAATGTCTGTATCTTGATGTGCAACTGAGCAGTTCTCTCAATAAGGAAACTCACGCTCTTCGCCGTCAATGTGCTTCCTTCATTACTTACAAAGTTCCCGCGCAAAGTGTTCGAGCTCTCTCTCCTTGGTCGCACTCAAATTTCAAACTCCATGCTACGAGAAAGAAAGCGGCTTGTTTATAAAATTCCTATTTCTAATTAGTAACTTAGTCTTGCCTTCTTAGATACTACCACCACTCGTGCTTTAAACTGAATTTTCACAGCCTTTTAATAATAAATTCGCGCCAAAAATCCCGATCACAGGACTCCGGAGTTTCCGACTAGAACTTCTCAAGCCAACGAAGAGGGAGAAGAAAGAGGAGAAGAGGAATACACCAAAATTTTCGGTACCATCATCATCCTCCTTGATCACCACTACTTTTTACACAACCTCTGTTACCAGGTCGTCTTTTCATCCCAATTTTGCTATCACCATGATGGACTGGGGCATAAGAAGTATGTAGTATGTATATGGTTGCCTCTTTGTTTTCTCTTTAATTTCATAAGACGGCAAGTTACACCTGAAATGTTAGTACTAGTCTGGGAAGAAATCGACTATCGATGGGATGTCTGCAGGATAACCAACGGAAGTCACATAGAAAATCTTAAATTCAAGGTGAAAATACTTTGAGTGTTTTCCTTTAAAACAACACCAAACCAGCTGTGTACCTTGTTTAAAAAGATTTATATGAATTTTCAAAGTTGTCAAGTCCTTTTTGAATAATCCGCTATTATTCCTCATCTCATTCCCACAAGCAAGTCATAAGGTGCGTACAGATATACGCGCCGCGAACATGAGCAATTCACTTTTAATCAGCTGATGCCAAGCTTTTTATATCTGAATCTTAACGTTTCTGTAAAAATGCAGATAAATATAGTCAGTTGATTAAAAGTGAATTGCTCATGTTCGCGGCGCGTATATCTGTACGCACCTTTAGACTTGTGGATTACAAGAAAACGCTCAAATACTGTGAACGTTGAAAAAGATGTACAGTAAATAGTTATTTTCCTGATTTTAAGATCGTTCTCATGCCTGATTCTGATACTTCTTTTTTTTCAATGTTGCATATAACTCTCCATAATTCGTTGATTTTTAGATGTTTTTGTATTCACAGAACATTTCAGTGCTAGAAAAAATAAGGAACAAAGACTGTTCAGGAGTGGCCATAGTCGAGTGGTTTAGTCGCTTACTGTTCAAAGCGGAGGACCCTGAAATTGATCTGATTATCTCTTGACACGAGACCTGAGCCACTACCTCCGGCTTTGTTTACGGAGGTAGTGCCTGAGCCAGCCAGTTAACTCGATATTTTTAACAAATTTTTATCCTCTCTATTTCTTAATTAGAATATCTCTTCTAATAATCAGAATCAGGATACCTGCACTAAAAGCATATATATGGATAGTTGACCTAGAGGTTGATTTAATTTCAGAATAATCCCAATTCCATCTAGCAATACTATGTTTTTGCAATAAGAGTTTAAATTTCTCGACCAGGTGAGATCGATATCAGTGCACTTCACCCTCACCCACCAAAAATAACACTCATTATTTGTTTCTATTTTCTGATTACTCTCCTGCTAAATTGTCCGTTCACTGCAAGCTCTATTGGTCACAATTTCAACCTTATTTGTTTGTTCTACTGTCCAAACTCATTCCATTCTGACATGATCGATTGGGGCCTTGAACTTCGTTCACTCAACTCATCCCTTCAATGTCTGTATCTTGATGTGCAACTGAGCAGTTCTCTCAATAAGGAAACTCACGCTCTTCGCCGTCAATGTGCTTCCTTCATTACTTACAAAGTTCCCGCGCAAAGTGTTCGAGCTCTCTCTCCTTGGTCGCACTCAAATTTCAAACTCCATGCTACGAGAAAGAAAGCGGCTTGTTTATAAAATTCCTATTTCTAATTAGTAACTTAGTCTTGCCTTCTTAGATACTACCACCACTCGTGCTTTAAACTGAATTTTCACAGCCTTTAATAATAAATTCGCGCCAAAAATCCCGATCACAGGACTCCGGAGTTTCCGACTAGAACTTCTCAAGCCAACGAAGAGGGAGAAGAAAGAGGAGAAGAGGAATACACCAAAATTTTCGGTACCATCATCATCCTCCTTGATCACCACTACTTTTTACACAACCTCTGTTACCAGGTCGTCTTTTTCATCCCAATTTTGCTATCACCATGATGGACTGGGGCATAAGAAGTATGTAGTATGTATATGGTTGCCTCTTTGTTTTCTCTTTAATTTCATAAGACGGCTAGTTTGCACACCTCTTCTCCCAAATTAATAGTAGTGGAAATCCATCTAGAAAATAGTTTTGGTTGTTTATTTAATTATTCCTCTTAGTACAGGATTCAGTCACTGCTGTGAAAATAAAAAAATAGCCTAAACTTAGTTTTATAAACTTGTTATTGTTCGACTATTCAACCTATTGGGGATATTGGGCGTTTATACAATTCATTAATAAATCAACCAATCGAAGATAGAATTATTATGAAAGACAGATCATTCTGTTCAGTTATTACAGCAGTCGATTGGAATAATTTCTTTATAATATTTTAAAAGAAAATTTGGATAGTTGGACCAGAATCCGTTGGACTCCATTGAAATGAATTGCTAACTTTCTTGTAAGCACTGGAGGGTGATGTAGCAAATAATGAATAACGTAAGACAGTTGAACTGATTTGTGTTCATGGAGTGCATCATGATTTCATTTTCTCATGTATTGATTTATCTATTATGCTCCATTCATGATTAATTATTGAGAAAAATCAAGAGAAATAGTCTGTGTCGAATGAAACGATACCCATACAATACAATAATGTCATTCATCCATTCGTTCAAAACTTTAGAATTTAGTGTACAAGTAAGTGATTGATAGAATTTACATAATGAATGATAACATATTTAATAGAATACTTTGAATTCTTCCATAAAACTCAAAACTTTAGTTATTTTTTTCATTTTTACTTGCTGCCATTTACATCTTTACAACTTTACAGGAACTATTCTCTGGTAATCTCAAATAGTTACTTACCAGACGTAAAACATACACATAAATAATTTATTGGAAAGAACTAACTATGGAGTAGTTCTTTGTTATATTGGTACAGTCATGTGCTTAGGAATATTTCTCAGGTAATCGGTATCAACTCGATCATTAACTCTTCATTAACGAGGCCTCAGCTCGAACGCTCTGAAAAAAAAAACTGAAACTGATGGATTGACTCAACAAAAAACGTTCTCCAACGTAAGAAACGAGAGCATAATGAACAAAAATACAAGAAACTACTGTGACAATAGTCATTATGGTAAATTAAAAATTAATATTCAGGAATAAAATTATGCTGCTGCCGACTTGAGAATAAAATTTCATAAATGTCAAGAAATGTCTTTGGTCATCGAAATTGTAAATTTGGAATAGGAATTAATCTTAAAACGTTGTAAACGGCCTCACATTCTCACATCCTTCATTTAGAATTTCATAATACTATTTTGTTATGAAAATCTTCAAATGATAATAGGGCTCTGAAAGAGTTTGTTGTATCTCTTAAATGAAATGTGATTACTTGATAAATTCCCATTGCAATGTCCATAGATAATATTGTATTGTTTATTTACAAATTACTCTAATGCCGATGTTATCTAGCAATCAGACACAATCATTCGAATAATTCTTCTAGTAGTGTGTTTAAAATTCAGAATGAAATGATTTATTTGTTTATTTACATTTCATAATACACAAATTATCATGTATCATGATCTACCTTGTCAGACAAAGTGCGAGAAAATTATTGAAAAAAAATCCTTATCCGAAAAAAGGTTTTGAATGATCTATATTAGCATTTATTCTTACTCACTTGAACTGTCTATCCAACTTTTCGAAACTCCAACAACTCAATTTGCATTTTTTGAGTTGCTCATCCCACTCACTTGGTTGGGCTTGTGGTGGGAGGGGGGGTGGGGGGGTGACACAGTCTCTAGTGTAATGATTCGCTTTTAATACGCCCGCCCAATTCCCCCATGTTAGCAACACTGTGCAGTTGATTTAAAGCCTTGGGATGCCGGAGACTTTACCTTACGATTTGCCACTCAACCATTAACTGGATTTGTTCCATCCAAATCAACTCGACAAACAAATCCTGTGTTTGTTGAGTGTTTTGCTTGGTAAACGGTTTGTTTCAGCTCGACGTTTCTGATTTGCCTTTCAGTTGTTTTATGGAGTTGTGCCGAGTATGCGTTCTCTCGTTCTTGCATCTTTGTATTGCATTATTCAAGCTTCTCAAACATTGTAGCTTGAATTCCAAGTAAGTGATTGATAGAATTTACATAATGAATGATAACATATTTAATAGAATACTTTGAATTCTTCCATAAAACTCAAAACTTTAGTTATTTTTTTCATTTTTACTTGCTGCCATTTACATCTTTACAACTTTACAGGAACTATTCTCTGGTAATCTCAAATAGTTACTTACCAGACGTAAAACATACACATAAATAATTTATTGGAAAGAACTAACTATGGAGTAGTTCTTTGTTATATTGGTACAGTCATGTGCTTAGGAATATTTCTCAGGTAATCGGTATCAACTCGGATCATTAACTCTTCATTAACGAGGGCTCAGCTCGAACGCTCTGAAAAAAAAACTGAAACTGATGGATTGATTCAACAAAAAACGTTCTCTAACGTAAGAAACGAGAGCATAATGAACAAAAATACAAGAAACTACTGTGACAATAGTCATTATGGTAAATTAAAAATTAATATTCAGGAATAAAATTATGCTGCTGCCGACTTGAGAATAAAATTTCATAAATGTCAAAAAATGTCTTTGGTCATCGAAATTGTAAATTTGGAATAGGAATTAATCTTAAAACGTTGTAAACGGCCTCACATTCTCACATCCTTCATTTAGAATTTCATAATACTATTTTGTTATGAAAATCTTCAAATGATAATAGGGCTCTGAAAGAGTTTGTTGTATCTCTTAAATGAAATGTGATTACTTGATAAATTCCCATTGCAATGTCCATAGATAATATTGTATTGTTTATTTACAAATTACTCTAATGCCGATGTTATCTAGCAATCAGACACAATCATTCGAATAATTCTTCTAGTAGTGTGTTTAAAATTCAGAATGAAATGATTTATTTGTTTATTTACATTTCATAATACACAAATTATCATGTATCATGATCTACCTTGTCAGACAAAGTGCGAGAAAATTATTGAAAAAAATCCTTATCCGAAAAAAGGTTTTGAATGATCTATATTAGCATTTATTGTTACTCACTTGAACTGTCTATCCAACTTTTCGAAACTCCAACAACTCAATTTGCATTTTTTGAGTTGCTCATCCCATAACTTGGTTGGGGTTGTGGTGGGGGACACAGTCTCTAGTGTAATGATTCGCTTTTAATACGCCCGCCCAATTCCCCCATGTTAGCAACACTGTGCAGTTGATTTAAAGCCTTGGGATGCCGGAGACTTTACCTTACGATTTTCCACTCAACCATTAACTGGATTTGTTCCATCCAAATCAACTCAACAAACAAATCCTGTGTTTGTTGAGTGTTTTGCTTGGTAAACGGTTTGTTTCAGCTCGACGTTTCTGATTTGCCTTTCAGTTGTTTTATGGAGTTGTGCCGAGTATGCGTTCTCTCGTTCTTGCATCTTTGTATTGCATTATTCAAGCTTCTCAAACATTGTAGCTTGAATTCCAAGTGAGGGAATAATTTCATGTACAAACCATCGAGAAAAATGTCATTTTCCATTTTGTTTTTCCTATTTGTCATTTTCTATTTGCCTTTTCATACTTGTCAAATTCTATGTTCGAATAATTTTGTTGTCTTTGAGGAAGACTAAATTTTGGATCTACAGATTGACATTGGAAAACGAATTTTCATCGTTAAAAATAGCCCAGAAATTGTATATTCGATTAAATTTATTTCACAAAAACAATACAAAGATGTGATGATTAGAAAAAAAACAATAATTGTTATTCTAAATGTCTATATCAACAATCTCTGAAATGGAGGTGAAGAGCTACTGGCATAAGTGAAACACTTGTTCGCCAGTAGGAGTAGAGACTTAACAGTTTCTAAATCTTAAGCTGTTCCTATCACTTAACTGTTTCTATACTTAACTGTTTAATTGTTCCTATATATTTTATTGAATTTATTTGATAAGTTTCTCGACAAACATTACAATAATGTTTTTCCATAGACTATCAATAAGTTTCTCCATAGGCCTATATTTGAGATTTTAGAAATACAGTGTGAGTTACTCACTTTGAAAATTGTATTATGTGGGATTTCATATAAGTATAAAGTTATCTAAAATGAATAATATTTTCGAAACGGAATTTCTTGTTTAATTATTTGGAAAATATTTCACATTATAAAATAGGTACCATTATATTTACACCCTGATGAGAAAATGTTTCAAGTACTGGGATGACATCGATAAATAAATCGTAATAAAGCTGGATGATCTCAAGTAGGTGTTGTAAATTGGCAAAAATATTCTTATCAGATTATGAAATATTTTTGTAGGAGCTTTGACCTAAATATTTCGCAAATTGTTTTCATTTCCATCATTATTAAAAATATGTAATTCTCTATTGATTTTTTACTTTATTTATGAAAACGTACTGTTCTATTCTATTTGATGTCTCAAGATTTACGTTTAGGAGGTAACAATTTGATTCCTTCTCAAATTAAAATTCATTTGATCTCTATAGAAAATAATATTATATTGGCAAAAAATAAGTACTCCACTGGTCTCAATATTCTCAACAGGGTTTTTGTTCGTGAATCTGAAAACATTCTGGCTTCGTTTCTCAAAGGAACAAATAACTGAGTTAGTAGCAAATCTGCCTTTGATTCGATACGTTCTAATTGGAGACGAAACTCCGATTTCGTTACACAGTTATCGTCTTTTTAACAACGTACCAATATTTGAATTGAAAAGCGAATGGCTTTTGCCAGTTACGCGCACTTTTGTCGATCGGATTTCCGCCCTTTCGTTCTCTTGTGCGGCAAAATGCACGAGGCAATCGATTTTTTTAATATCACACAAAAATGTCTCAGTCTCTTTCGTTTGGCGGGCTTTTTCAGTTCCTGGGTGTATTCATTGGCGCGCTTTCCAACAGGGTGGGAAAAATGGGGGATACTCCTTGATTTTCTCCGTTGTACGTCGAAAACTCTGCTATCGTCTAGTCTATTTCGGGAACGTTTTTTCGCCTTTTTTCTGGAACGTTGGACTTTCATCTCGGCCTTCCATGTTGGCAAGTTGTGCCTTGCTGCCTGTGTGCCAGTATGCTCCAATAGCAATCTTTCCCGCCAAAACAGGGTCGACACCCTTTCAACAAGTAGCACAAGTGGGCGCTGACATTTATGCTCTGTAGAAATATCTTCATTCACGTCACATTGTACAAGAAATGTCAATAGGTCGTTTTTTAGGGTGACATATTTTTGAAAAATTGCTGGGTCTTAGTGTCGAATACACAGTACATAGTGCTATAACACTAGATACACACTGCTACTTGATAAACTACTTCTTATGATTGCGTCAATAGAGATTGAGACTCTCTTGAAATTGGCAGCATTCATCATAAATAACATAAATTCTTTCTTCTTATTCTTCTTTTCTTCTTCTTCTTCTTCTTCTTCTTCTTCTTCTTCCTATTCTTCTTCTTCTTCTTCTGCTGATATTAGTTTGAAGTGAATATCGTTCGAAATGCAACATCTCTCTCACTCCAGCGTGTCCATTTATAGTTAGTCATTTAGTTGTGGCTAATGCTTCAAGATAGTGTAGCTTTTTCAGTTAAGTTATAATAATTGACAATACAGGAAATGATAATTTTACTACCTATAAGATGTGTTTAATATTAGAATGCATTAATGACTTTGATTGTTTACGTTGCGACGTTTTCAACTGTAATATTCATTCTACCACTCGATAATTAATAGAAAATTCTAATATATTAAAAAATTATAATTCTAAATTATAGTAATTAATTATAACTAAATTATAAAGTAAATTATTCTAAGTCGAGTGGATCAGATGCTGGCTTCATGATTCAGAGGCCCGGGTTCAAATCCCGGCCCGGGCAAGATATTTATCTCGGGCCACTCCCGTGTTTCGGATGGACACGTTAAGCCGTCGGTCCCGGCTGCCTAAAAAGCAGTCGTTAGGTCATGTCAGAGGCCTGAAATTGATCAGTTGCGACCTGAAAACTCTGACACCAGACCTGAGCCAGCCAGGTCACTCGATATTATTATTATTATTATTATTATTATTATTATTATAATTCTAAAAACTCTAATGATGTTCAATGAAGTGCCATGAGATAATTTTATGAATTTTAAAATCCTAAATTAAAAAAAATCCAATCTGGAACTAAAGTAGTCTATTAATCTACTCCTAATATTATTAAATTATAAACTGTTGATCAACTTAATCAGCTGCCTGAAATAAGTAAACTCTTCATTTGTAGAGCTTTAATCAAATAAAATTGAACATGACTTTCTACTAGTAACGGATCAACAACATTTGATATTTATGAATGAATCAATGACAACGAAAACATATGGTTTATCATATCATTCTACCCGGCTAGATTTTCGTGTTATCTTAGGGGCAAGATGACGGAGCGACACAGTGGACTCTTGTCCATCAGGGCGACGAATGTGAGCATACTCTGGGTTTGCCTCAATCAATTCAACTTCTTCTACTGATGAATCTTGCTTTGAATTTCGGTTCATTTTCTTCAGCCAAACTGGTCCTGGGCTCATTAGCCAAGATGGTAGTGACTGTCCATTTGTTGAGAATCTCATGTGTAGGAACATTCGTTCATGAGGGGTGCAATTTGTTGTAGTACACAAAAGAGATCGAATAGAGTGAAGTGCATCAGGCAACACTTCCTCCCATCGATTTGAATCAAGTCCTCGTGATCTTAGAGCTAGTGTTATTGCTTTCCATATAATTCCATTATATCGCTCTACTTGACCATTCCCTCTCGGATTGTAAGGCGTTGATCTACTAGTTGCTATCCCTTTTGAGCCAAGAAAGCTCTTCAACTCAGTTGACATGAAGGATGTTCCTCTGTCTGTGTGAATATAGCTTGGAAGGCCAAACATTGATATTAATGAGACCAGGCAATTTATGACTGTTCTCGCAGTCATGTCTGGACAAGGAAATACAAAAGGGAATCTTGAGTACTCATCAACCATCACCAGTAGGTATTTATTTCTTGTTTTTGATTGTACGGGTCCTTTGAAGTCCATATTAATTCGTTCAAAAGGTTTTGTTGCCTTTATGAGATTTCCTTTTGTCTTCATATACTGTGGTTTTATTTCAGAGCAAATTGCACAATTGGAGCAAATTTTCCTTACATCATCTACAGTATAGGGGAGATTTTCATTCTGAGCCAGTGGTAGAAACGAGTTACACCAGGGTGACAAAGTTCATCATGGTATTTTGCCAAAGCTGAGTTCAATGTTGAACAACCAGCTGTAATACATATACGAGAGAGTGCATCAGCTGGTGCATTTTCTTTTCCAGGTCTGTAGACTATGTTGAATTTGTATTCAGATAATTCTAGGCGCCACCTTTGTATCTTTTCATTTTTTATTTTTCTATTGTGTTGAGTGCCAAACATGAATGTGACTGATTTTTGGTCAGTGATCAAAGTGAATTGTTTTCGTAGTAAATAGTGTCTCCATTTTCTTATAGACTCCACAATGGCATAGGCTTCTTTCTCAACAGCTGAATGCCTGGTTTCACTTTGGGACAAAGTTCGTGAGAAAAAGGCTACTGGTCGAGAATTTTGTGTTAATGTTGCACCAATTGCAAAATCTGATGCATCTGTCTCAATTATGAATGGTACATTTTCATCAACAAAGAGCAGTACCGCGGAAGCAATTTCATTTTTCAACAATTCCAAAGTTTCCATCTGATCTTGAGATAGAGGGAATTTCTGTATGTGGACAAGGGGGTGAATCTTTTGAGAAAAGTTTTTAATCCATCGGGAGTAATGAGCCAGTAATCCCATGAGTCGTTTCATTTCTTTAGCATTTCTTGGGGGTGGAAAGTTCATGAGTGGTGCAAGGCGTTCTGGGTCAGGTTTAATTTCTCCATGTTTTATCTCATACCCAAGGAACTTCAATGATTTTTTTGAAAATTTACATTTTTCTTCATTTATAGTCAAGCCATACAATTCAATTACTTGTTGAAATTTCTTAAGATTTCTGTCATGTTCTTCTTGATCTGAACCGCAAATGACAACATCATCCAAATAGGCAAAGCAGTCGTTCAAATTCTCTCTTTCTATAAGTCCGTTTATTGTACGTTGGAAGGCAGCTACTCCATTGGTTACTCCGAATGGTATTCGTTTGAACTGATAAAGTTTTCGGCCTACTTCAAAGGCAGTGTAATGTCGTTCATTCTCAAGAATCGGTATTTGATGGTAAGCTGACTTGAAATCTACAGTACTAAAAATGTTGTACTTGGCAATTGTGTTTACAAGATCTTCGATCAATGGGAGAGGGTATGCGTCTCACTTTGAAAATTGTATTATGTGGGATTTCATATAGTAAGTATAAAGTTATCTAAAATGAATAATATTTTTGAAACGGAATTTCTTGTTTAATTATTTGGAAAATATTTCACATTATAAAATAGGTACCATTATATTTACACCCTGATGAGAAAATGTTTCAAGTACTGGGATGACATCGATAAATAAATCGTAGGCCTAATAAAGCTGGATGATCTCAAGTAGGTGTTGTAAATTGGCAAAAATATTCTTATCAGATTATGAAATATTTTTGTAGGAGCTTTGACCTAAATATTTCGCAAATTGTTTTCATTTCCATCATTATTAAAAATATGTAATTCTCTATTGATTTTTCACTTTATTTATGAAAACGTACTGTTCTATTCTATTTGATGTCTCAAGATTTACGTTTAGGAGGTAACAATTTGATTCCTTCTCAAATTAAAATTCATTTGATCTCTATATAAAATAATATTGGCAAAAAATAAGTACTCCACTGGTCTCAATATTCTCAACAGGGTTTTTGTTCGTGAATCTGAAAACATTCTGGCTTCGTTTCTCAAAGGAACAAATAACTGAGTTAGTAGCAAATCTGCCTTTGATTCGATACGTTCTAATTGGAGACGAAACTCCGATTTCGTTACACAGTTATCGTCTTTTTAACAACGTACCAATATTTGAATTGAAAAGCGAATGGCTTTTGCCAGTTACGCGCACTTTTGTCGATCGGATTTCCGCCCTTTCGTTCTCTTGTGCGGCAAAATGCACGAGGCAATCGATTTTTTTAATATCACACAAAAATGTCTCAGTCTCTTTCGTTTGGCGGGCTTTTTCAGTTCCTGGGTGTATTCATTGGCGCGCTTTCCAACAGGGTGGGAAAAATGGGGGATACTCCTTGATTTTCTCCGTTGTACGTCGAAAACTCTGCTATCGTCTAGTCTATTTCGGGAACGTTTTTTCGCCTTTTTTCTGGAACGTTGGACTTTCATCTCGGCCTTCCATGTTGGCAAGTTGTGCCTTGCTGCCTGTGTGCCAGTATGCTCCAATAGCAATCTTTCCCGCCAAAACAGGGTCGACACCCTTTCAACAAGTAGCACAAGTGGGCGCTGACATTTATGCTCTGTAGAAATATCTTCATTCACGTCACATTGTACAAGAAATGTCAATAGGTCGTTTTTTAGGGTGACATATTTTTGAAAAATTGCTGGGTCATAGTGTCGAATACACAGTACATAGTGCTATAACACTAGATACACACTGCTACTTGATAAACTACTTCTTATGATTGCGTCAATAGAGATTGAGACTCTCTTGAAATTGGCAGCATTCATCATAAATAACATAAATTCTTTCTTCTTATTCTTCTTTTTCTTCTTTTTCTTCTTCTTCTTCTTCTTCTTCTTCTTCTTCTTCTTCTTCTTCCTATTCTTCTTCTTCTTCTTCTTCTGCTGATATTAGTTTGAAGTGAATATCGTTCGAAATGCAACATCTCTCTCACTCCAGCGTGTCCATTTATAGTTAGTCATTTAGTTCTGGCTAAAGCTTCAAGATAGTGTAGCTTTTTCAGTTAAGTTATAATAATTGACAATACAGGAAATGATAATTTTACTACCTATAAGATGTGTTTAATATTAGAATGCATTAATGACTTTGATTGTTTACGTTGCGACGTTTTCAACTGTAATATTCATTCTACCACTCGATAATTAATAGAAAATTCTAATATATTAAAAAATTATAATTCTAAATTATAGTAATTAATTATAACTAAATTATAAAGTAAATTATTCTAAGTCGAGTGGATCAGATGCTGGCTTCATGATTCAGAGGCCCGGGTTCAAATCCCGGCCCGGGCAAGATATTTATCTCGGGCCACTCCCGTGTTTCGGATGGACACGTTAAGCCGTCGGTCCCGGCTGCCTAAAAAGCAGTCGTTAGGTCATGTCAGAGGCCCTGAAATTGATCAGTTGCGACCTGAAAACTCTGACACTAGACCTGAGCCAGCCAGGTCACTCGATATTATTATTATTATTATATTATTATTATTATTATTATTATTATTATTATTATTATTATAATTCTAAAAACTCTAATGATGTTCAATGAAGTGCCATGAGATAATGTATTCTCCCGAAAAAGTGATCGAGAATGAAATATAAAGAAATTCGAAAATGCATGATTCTGAAAACTATTTATAAATGCAGTAATATATAATTAAACATACCAGTAATCTCAATCTACAAAAGTCAATATTTATTACTATAAATACAAACAAAACTTCAGGCTTCGATTCACACTTCAAACTTGTTCGGATCAATCATTCCGTTTGGTGATTCATGTGTACTCTCTATCATTTCAATCCAGGATGAGATATCTGAATTTTGCAAGACATAATCACAGTATTTCTGTGCTTTGACCAGAGTGACGTGTGCTAGTGTGCATATTCTGATCATGACTCCGATTCATGAGAGTGAGAGAAAGAAAGAGAGAGAGAGAACGAGAATGAGTGAGGGAGAGAGAGAGTATGAATGAGTGTGGGGGAGGGAGAGGAGGGGGTGAGAGAGAATGTGAATGAGTGAGGGGGAGAGAGAGAGAAAGAGGTCTCCCCATATTCAGTATCGCTAGCATGTAGTTTATCAATTTTTCTTGTTGAATAATGAATATTTTCATCCTGGAGTTTCCCCGACGAATGATGTGGTGGGATGTTGGGTGTGAGTTAGAAAGAGGAAGAATGTGAATGATATGATGAAGCAGTGAGTAAGGGAGAGAAAGATAATACGTCTTGATGGATCAGGACATTATTTATCATCCCAGTATGGCGTTCCTTGCATGATACCATATATTTACCTGGTGGGGGGGGGGGTATTTTCGTCTATGTGTCTTCTGTAATCGCATGGACATTTTTGAAACAATTCTCATATTCATGACCTTTTCGAATAAATTGAAGGACAAAGTCGTCGATCGGTCATTTTTGTGAATGGATTTTTTGTGGCATTTGAAAGATTCGATTATCAGCGAAATTGTCTTTGGTGACATTGAAATGGTCAGGGAATTCCAAGTTCGATTATAACTGCTTCATTGTTGTTCTGTATAGACAAGCGGTGTTTGAAACGTTTTTTTAGCAAAATATATCTCACCACAATGTATTGAAGTATGTTTAGTTGCTAGGGGGAGGGGTGTGAGGGTTTGGTCGTGATTGGTAGAGCCTCATTTTCCTGAAGCTAGAAAATTTCAAATTCAGTTTACTATGTATTGGTTTATGTGAACATCTATAACATATTGAACTTTCAAATTGGCTATTGGTTTTTTCTCAATATGTGGTACCGACACACAATCTACCTCGCTCTAAGCTCTTGTCTCCATTCTCACGTAACAGCAGTATCATAAAATTCTAAAATTTCCATAGTACAGTCTCTCACATCGAATTTTTTTATGTGTGTTTTAATGAAATAAAATTATGAAAGTAATGCAGTGTGTGATTACGTAACCTCATATTTTGGACAACATTATAATTTTATCAAAATTTTTGGAGAGAAATAGTACAGGCTCAGCCTAGTTTTTCCTCCAATGTCATAATTGTATTATGATTATAGTATTTTATACAATAAATGAATTATAATTATTATTATTATTTATAATGATCGATTCATTCATCGATGATTAATTGAATTATTCAATGCAATCAGTTTCACAACTTTCTCGACCTTGAAACAATTCTAAAAAGAAACAGATTTGAGTGTAAAATTGATGAAGAAATGGAGTTGAATGAAAGACTCAGTGACTTGTGCTATTAATATTGCAAAACCATACAACGTTAATAGAAGTTGAAGGGCTATTAGTTCTGGTAATAGTTTAGCTATTTCCAGATCTCTCTGGTAGTACCTGTCAAATTTCAATACATTACTGTAGTTCTGTTAGGTTCCTAGATACATCCTGTATAGCTTCTAGCTCTTGCATGGTCTAGAATCACAATCTATTATTTGTTTCTATTTCATCTCGTTTTTAATAGTAAATACAAATTTCATTATTTTAAATTTTTGTTGCAGGTAAGTTCCCTTTTAAGGATGATCGCTCTCATCGGATTCAGTTTGTAAGTTATGCTCTCATATTTCTTCATAATAATCAAAATCCAGAATAAAAATTCATGTCCAAAATGTCCTCCACTATAATAATTTTCTTGAATTTGATGAGCATTTATGTAGGCCTAGTTATGAGTTAATGAGCATTACAAGTTTATTTTCACAGTTCAGATACAATAAGATATAAATGATCCATCCGGATTCTGGTTCCTTTCCCCTGTTACTATCTTTGAAACACGTATTTCTGTTGCAGAAATAGAATATGTCTGATAGATGATTAATAGATTATTTATTCCTTCTATAGAATATGTATCTTGTGATTCAATTCTTCAGCAACAAATTGAGTAAAGTATCTTGACCCTTGACCTCTTCTCATTCTATCTTCACTTTTAATTCCCTGTAACGAACCCTGGAAAACTATATCAACTCTTATGCCTTTTTATATACGTTGAATGAAATTGAATGTACTCGTAAATTATACTCATTTTTGATACTGCCTCATGTTACATCAGTATCTTTCTCATCTACGAGCGAGTTAAACTTAAAGTACTCTTTGTTAAAACACAGTACATGCAAATTTGAATAGCCTGATGGACAGAATTCGTTTTATATTCATTCGTTTGTATGGGTGCACGACTGTACCCATAAATAATGCTTCACTCACCAGTGTCGAACCCTGTGATATTCGTTAAGCTTTTAGAGAACATTCGCTTCCAATTGTGCACAGCTCATAGCAGATGGCTCCCGGCCAAACAAATCGACTCAGGAAACAGTTAAGAGTTGTTTACAAACTCAATTTCCCAGAACTTTGACTGGAGCTGCTACTCTGTTCCATTCCAAGATCGTTACTGAAGATTTTCAAGCCCATGTCCGTTCGGGACAAATACTTGTAGTGTATATTTCAAGAAGGTACATCTCCAGACAAGTGGAATTACCCTTGCTTCGTGTTTTGCTATTGTGATATCTCTATTTTAACATGCACTCATTTCATGACATTCATAATCAAAATACTCATCAAGTTGATAAGCATAAACCTATTGAGTATCAGCACACCATTTTTCTCATTATTAATCTTGATACATAAAGTTAGTGATGAAATGATCAGATTTGTCTTTCCTTTTCGCTTCATATACTCTATTTTTACCGTTAATTCAGATTATATCAATTCAGGGAGTGAACGTGGTTCATCAAATTATTTTAATAAATCATACAATTTCTGGGAGTTATATTTAATGATTGAATAAATAAATTCATAGACTTCAACTCGTATAAGATAAATGCTCCATTAAATTGATAATATCGTATTATTGGTTTATTATAGATCTAAACGTAGTTAATTTTATTGAGTCTGAAATTCAATCACTGTTTTAATCACATATTTTTTGAAATCTAAATATAATTAGGGATTATTATTGATACTATTAGCATATAATATAGGATATTTTATAATGTAGTATAGTTGATGAATACATGACGATAAATACATATGATAAGTTATCCATACATTAATAATTCCCGGAATGAATATTAGTAAATTATTCAAATTTTCATAGAGAGTAAACTTCTGCATACTATTCACAGTTGACAGGCAATCGTAATCTAGACGAAGGATATTTGACAACTTTTCATTTAGTAATTGCTTTCAGAAAATGTTGCCCTGTATCTATATTTGTGCCAATCATAATTGTCAGAGTGATGGTGTAATCCTGTTATAGCATCAAGGTCAAGTCGCAATCTGTTAGTTTTGAGTCGGTGTCAATTAATAAAGTGTTTTGTCTGACACAAAATCGTTGCGAAAACTTTGCTGGAGTATTTTGAGTGGAGTGCTCTCAATCAAGCGTCGAATCTTGGCCATCCAATTTGTCTTCTAAGCTGTCACTGGCCGAGAAATGGTTCATCAGTGTCACACCATTCTCAGTTTTCCGCCCTTCGCTAAGGGTGGAGACCAACACCAGACCTCTTCTTTCCAATAAACGTGGTTGATTTTATTGTCAGTTTTCACGGAAGATCACGCTTTCATCGACCATTTTTCATATTGCAATTAGCGAGCCTCAACCAATCACCACAATAATTTATCACAGGATGGACCTTTGCCTGATTGCACGAAAAATGACATGGAATTTCTATATCTCATTCCTAGGGTATCAGAATTTATGTGTCCAATAATAATAATCACAATTTCATCCTTTTCCCTTGAATATTGGAACTCATGTGTCCAATAATACATCCCAATAATTATCACAAAATGACCTTTGGCTGATTGTTATTCTTCACGAAAGATGGTCATGGATTTTCCATCTCTCTCTCATTTCTAAGGTATTAGAATTTATGTGTCCAATAATAATTATCATCAAAATCTCTTCAATAACTATAAGTTGGCTTTGGGTGATTGTCATTCATCACGGGAGATCATAATTTTTATGGATAATTGTATCTGAGATAAGTGTCCAAACATCAATTATCCTAATAACGAAAGCTTCTACTCAGGTTGATTGTCAGTTTTAACGCAAGTTTTAACTTTCTCCACAATTTTCTCTCAATAAATTTGAAATGAATTCAATCAATGTCAATATTTTTTTTTAATCGATAGTCATAATAATTAATCGAGCATTGAAGACTCATTTGTTCTAATACTCAGTTCTATCTATGTTCATTTATTGTTTTATTGTAATTCATGAGTTGGTTCGTTTCAGTTAGTTTTATGTTAGTATGCGAGACACTTTGCTAAATCCAGTTCACATCAAGGAGTCTTACTCTGTTTATATCCGTATATCAAGACTTACAATCTAGTTGTGTGTTGTGGTGTACATCAGGATGTAAGGGATATTCAATTAACGAGGGTTAGAGGCCGTAATCAAACAAGGGACAAGGGATGTAAGGCCTAGCATGTTGATTTTGGCCTATACCAGGAATAGCAATGTAAGGTGCCAAATTGAATCTAGTTTCTGGAAGCCTGGAAGGGAATCAAATATAGGAATAGAACGGAAATCAAACTTATCTCAGGAATTGATTTCTTATGTAGGTGCTCCTATTTGCTTCTTTCTATTTTTTTATTAAAAAAACATTATTTTTCTATAGGAGGGTAGTTGAGTTTTTGTGAGTGATTATTGGCTCAGAGGAAATGTCTCACTGAATTTGAAAATTCAATTCCTATTGTAATTTTCTCCCTATCATTGTAGTTACTTGATAACTCGAGAAGTATAAACTCTTGCTAGGGTAAAATGAGAGTATAAACAATCCTCAATTAGAGTTATAACAAATTTGGAACTCGAGAAGTATAAACTCTTGCTCTTGCACAATGAGAATATAAGCAATCCACAATGAGAATTATTTTAAAAAAATTAAGCTGTATCACAATATAGCTGTTTTCTCACTGACCTAATTCGAGCTCTTAAGGCTTCAATAACCTAGATCAGTCAGTCAATGGTCTCACAGTGGTCTAATTTGAACCATAATAAAGTCTCTCAATCATTATTCTTGAATCTGCAACCAGATTGATAAATAATGGGAATAACCACCAAATCCAACAAGAATTTATAAGAAATTCGGAAGAAAGAATAATTTATGAAGTAAGAAACCAATCAAGATAAAGTTATGTATGGGGAATAAGCTACCATGCCATCACCACGAGCACTTATTCCTGTTACGTCAACTCTCATTTGTTAAATGTTTCTCTCACGTAGAAACTCTCGTATGTCTCAAGAATACGTCTCACTGTTTCCACTAGCACGTGCTATACGTGTCTCTGTACTTACCCTCAACCCTCATCCAATTTGAAGTCATATTCTCTATTATAATGAGATAGGTGATTACACACTATATTCTAGACTAGCAGGTAACTTGTGCTCCGTAAGGGTCTGATTGAGAACTTTACAAACTCGAAAAATGACCTACTGAAACCTTGAAGAATTTAAAATAGGCATATAACCATCCTCGGTAATTTGAGAATTAATATGCAAAATTTCAAATTTTCCAGTAGTTCAGACGTGATGATGCGTCATACGTGAATTTCTCATGCCGTACGTGTATAAGCCAACTCTTTCCTTTATTATATTATAGATCAGGGGTCTCCAACCTTTTTCATCCAAGGGCCACATTGTTAATTGTAGGGAGGCTTGGAGGGCCAATAACAATACGTGGAATTTGACTTGTGGGACCATTTGCTAATACCTGGAAATGGTTGATCGCTGCTTGTTTACAGCTAATTCTACACTTATTAAGAAATGGAGTGGCTAGTAATAGAAGAGTACTGAACAGTTTTTAAAAATGCGTATAAATATATATTTTAAAAAATCTGTTGTAATAACTCTCGGCGGGCCGGACAAAATCTATCTTAGGGCCGTAGGTTGGAGAGCCCTGTTATAGATTACTCTTTTGCAATCGTGTTTGTCAGGTTCGTCTTGTATCAATGTTTCATGTGTTCTATTTACATCAGATTGCACTGACTACCGTTCCAGTAAAGACGGTAAAGGCTAGTAGAGATTGCTCATGAGGGACATGAGAAATGTATGAGCTGAAGTGAGTAGGAAGAAGTTCCCTTTTCAATCTTACAGTAGGCCTGCTTGACATTCGATGTGGGAATAGGGCAGTGAGAGTGAGGTGATACGTGGGAGAGTTCTTCAAGTCGAGCCTCTTCCTTCCAATAGGTGACATCGCTAAATTGAATCCACCCCAAAGGTCATCTTTGCCCTTTCAGCCACTGAACCCTTCACCGCACTGTGGCTGGCGCTCCATCAAAAGTCTATCATCTGCAACAATTTCTTGCCTTGTCACTTCGTTGCAAGTAATTGGGGTTTTATTTTAGGCTGTGTACGTCACGTTCGAGAGTCTTATCACAATTTTGTATTGGGTTGGTTTTTACCGTATCTGATTTATTTCATAATAGGTATATTCTATTCTATTGTCATGTATTATAAACACCTAATTAGAGAGATTCTTGTTGAAGTGACAAGAGTGGATTTTATTTCCGTCCTAAAGCAACAAATTGAAAGCTTAGTGTATTGTAATGTAATTCTAAAAACATGTATTGAAAGTTTATTCTGCGATGAATATTTGTTCATGTTTCCAACAGTATCAACACTGGAGGGTAACTCCTCTAACTGGTTGTTGTAATCAACTTCAAAATCAATTCCCAGTGCTTTGGAAATCGGAATAATAATAATAATTGATCATTTCTCTGATTGCCAATGAATTGCAACCAAAGGAGTTCATTTACAAAACATATGCATAATTATTATAATATACATACAAAAGAAGTTGCTAATAATAAACTTAGTCCTAAATATGATACCCCACTATAATGATATGTGTTGGGGTGATCATAATATTCTTTTCTGAATTCAACAGGTGTTGTAGATCCTTTCACCTCTTATCAATATCCTTGTTCTTACCTAGGAAAAAGACTAGGTCTCATGTAGGTATAATGAAACAATGCATGAATTGTAGAAATTGTATTGATTGGAGAGGAGTAGCTTTTCAGCCTCAATAATACTATATATTCACGATTATAGTGAAAGTTCTAGTAACTGGATACAGATCACCGGAAGCATTTTCATTGAAACGTGTGGACAGTCAGTTTAACTTATAGGCTGTTCAATTGAGAGTTCACTTGATATGTTCAAGTTACAGTATTCCGGTAGCCTGTCCCCAGTAACTAGAAAATTATTATAATCGTAAAAACCAGGCATAGAAATAATTTATGCTGAAAAGGTTCCTCTCTCAATAAAATTCTTGAAAACCAAACATCAGTTCTATCGTACTCCTATCTTCAATCCTTTACGAAAATTTCAACTCGAAATAATTAGTCTCCATATTGGCTCAATTTTATGACCTGTTACATAGAACTTCATCCAAACTTTAATCAACAATACATAATATAGTAGGGATAGGGCACCGACAACATTGATAGAACCCTATTTGCCCAGTCCTTTCCATCTATGACGTCACTAAATAGTTGGAGTGACGCAACAAGCGTGACGTATTTTGGGGGTTGTGTACGAATGATGCAGCGTCGAGTCGAGACGACTGATAGAGAAGTTTGTGATGGGGGGGGGTTTGGTTTGTGGGGGTAGGGGGGATCGATGCCCATAGGTCTGGCTGCCTGTTTAGCCGCTCGGAGCACTAATTTATTTACAGAGAATCGAGCGGGACAATCCCATTGCACTTTTCCTCCTCTCTCTACTATCCAGTCCAATTGAAAAACCTCTCAGTTTTATGATCCTGTAGAAAAGAACACAGATCACTTCAGGAATTGGTTTCTCATGATTTTATCAAGGGTTCTATTTGGCTGAAGACTGAACTAGTACTGAATGAAGATTTGCAACACCGGTATTTTAGAAGGTGGTCTCTTATAAAAAAGGTTTCTCTTATTTTTTTGGAATTTATAGATTTTTTATGGGAGTTGAAAAGTGGTGGGTGGACGGAGTGAAGACTGGTGATGTGATCGAAATATTGAATTAGCAACATATTTTAAAATCTGAGGATGAACGCCTCCGAGTTTGGTGGTTAATTTCCGGATTGGGAGTTGATGGTGATGAAAGGTGGACTTGGAAAAGGGGGAAAATTGTTGTTCTTTAAAGAACTTTTGTTCCAAAAGTACCGTAACTGTTTTCAGAAATTACTTTTACAAGATTTCTTGCCTGAAGTTTTTCATAAATTTTTCTGACTGGTTGTTCAGATATAAAAATCAAGTATTTTCCTAAGAAATGGATTCTTATGAAATTATGCCTGAGGTTGAGGCCAAGAAAGAAAGCATTCATCTATTATCTAATTTTTTTCGATTGTGATGGCCCCTGTTGATTCCTAAGCTGTGCGTGGTAGAGATGACGAGAGATATATTAAAGAAACTACAAGTATGTAGTTAACCACTGGGAAATGATTTTTAAGCTCAAAAGTGTCACTTTGTGAGGCCGGTCTTAAGCAGCTTTACCAACTGAACAATACTAAGATACCACTCTGGATGAGAATTAATTGAAATAAATGTTATATTCATTATTTCATCATAGCCAATGATTCCATCTGGATCACTTTATTATGACTTCTCAATCACTATCATTAGTCTTGCTATCAACCCTCCTTTTCGCATAATTATTGACAAATATTGAAGATGATCCAATTTCTAATGAAATGACTCTTATCACCTTATCAGTGAACAGTGAATGAAGTGTTTCATCGATTATTTTGTCAATTCTCAACAATGAAAAATCACCACAATACCCCTGGATGACTGACTCTTCATTAGAATATCGACAATTGTGAGAAGCCATGCATTCAGTCTGCAAAGTTCTGTCAGAGTTGATGCGGAGAATGCTGTTGATTGTACAGTAGTCTGATGATGACGCCAATGATGATGATCATGATGTCGAATCAACCGCTGATGGAGCCTCAATTATTCTATGCCTCGCCTTTTCGCTAGGTGGCCAAGCTCCAACTGAATTCGTTATCCAGTTTGGAATCGTATTTACTCAACCATCGGTGCACAACTCATACCACCTTCCAGCATCAGACTCCGTGCCACTTCATCCCTAATTCACGCTGCCAAGCTCGACCTCAATCTGTGAACTTTTGCTAGCACAATAATATGCCCAGAAATTCTCAACCTAAGACAAGAGATGGGTCCAAATCTTCGGTTTGACCACGATGTTGTAGTCTGTTTGGTTACTTTGTTGGCTGCGGATTTGAGTCTTAGATTCACTCGGATTGTCAGCATCCCTTGTAAACAGCAATGCTTCTTATTCAGTCAATGCTGATAGTTCGATGTGAATCTCGCTATAGAGATTATATTATTCTACAGAATAAAACAAGAGAAAAATAGATAAAAACTTTTAAAGTATATTAAAGGGCTACTTATGTTTAGAAAATTACTAGTAGCCTTGTTATATTTTTATAATGAAGACGAACATTTTTATTTCCACACTTGAAAATGGCATGCTCGAATCTAGTCGTGTTTATATAAAATTGCTCTTGTTATAGAGTAGGTACTAGTCATTTTTTATAATTAAGTTAAAACCCATGACTAGATTCAATGAGGAGCTCGAGAAATTGAATTGGCCTAAATACTGTAGGCCTTCTCTTAGATACTTCCTTCTCAAAAATCTTGTTGATTGTACTAATGGTAATCTACCTAGTTCTTCTTTCTGTTTTGTGTATTTCAATGTCCTCTTCAACAAGTTTTGTACTGTACTTGGTTGATCTCATTTCATGAAGTGATTCTTCTGATTTCGTGAGATCACATTTCGATCTCATACGTCGATCGCGGTCGATATCATTTCGTGAAGCAGTGATAAATTCTATGAAGAATAGTAATTGATAGTAGATTATAGATAGTAGAAATTTGTGTTTATGTTTGAGTATTTTCTTCACCATGGTTTTGTGGGCAGGTCATGATCATGTTTGTATTGAGGGAAAATAAAATATTTCAATCTACATTTCTAACTGGATTTCAAGCAGAAAATCGTTGAAGATTCATTTCCGTTGTAAACAAGTAATTTTTATATTTCATTAAATTTGGCTATTTAACCCTGATCTACCGTTTTCTGCAAGTACTTTACAGGCTTCTTGATGAATAATTTAAAACTTTTCTCAAGTTTCACACGGCTTGCTGCTTTAGGTTCATATGAAACTGGAACGAACAAGAATTTAATTTCGTCGACTCGTGTACTTGCAGTTTACGTTGCTCCACGAACCAAGATCTTGAATATGGTAGGGAATAGTCTTTCTTAGTAGCACTGAAGTATGAAAGTTGATGTTCAAAAAGTATTTTGAGATGTCTGGGACCTCTAAATCTTCACCGTTCGTAAGTTTTACAGCTTAATGAAATTGAGGAATGGAATTGTGTTTATCTCGACCAAGTAACTTTATGGATCATGAATTGCCGATCGTTTAGATGTGTGATGTTGTATCTGAAGTAATACTATTTAAAATTACATCGATTAGAAATTATAAAGCATTTAAAACAACAATCCCTTCTGCAGTATCAGAAATTCAGCAATTCATATAGGTCTTTAAAGAATATTTTTACTTTTGATTTACTTCTTTTCATAGTGACATCCATGTAACGACCTATCGACGTATAAATGTTTAGAACATTTACTGAATGGAGTGGTCAATGAGTTTCAAGTCTTTATAAAAATTAATTATTCACTTCACATCACTTGATCTGAAGAAGTATTCATATCATAGTTCGTAATAAATCGGAAAATTCCTTCTTGTATTCTCATTTCATTATCAGTTAAATCGGAAAATTCCCTTCTTGTATTCTCATTCCATTATCAGTTCTATTAGCTCCATTATTAGTCAGAGGGTTTGGTTGAATTACATCGATTGGAAATGATATAATTAGTATCTCAAACAAGGCTGCAAACCATTGAACCCGTTAATATTGCCTTCAGAATAAAATGTTTTGAGTATTCATTGTCACATCAATATCTTTAAAATCCATTGTTATTTTTTTTTTTAATCAATCCATTTCCTAGTACATCCGCAATATTACTCTAATTTCTCTGCGAAAGGTTTATGGGAAATTTGTATCGATGAGCACCATAATTTATTGCAGTGTTGCCACTACAGGTGTATTTTAATAATGGCCTTCCACAGCTGTCTCATTATTTTCACGTCAAAAGTTTGTCGAGAATAGGTAAGGCAACGTCTCCTTGACGTTGAATGGGTTGGGGGAATATTGATTCCAATTACAACAATATCGGTGAAATCGAGTTTACTTGGCGTCCCAATTTTGTTGCCTATTTCGTTTTGTGTGATCTTCTCCAGCGCTGACTTCTCATTCCCAGTTGCTCGCTGCTCCCTCCATTTTGTGTCCTCATCTCATCTATTTGCTCTTCATTCTCAAGATCTGTTGTGAATGTATTTTCTCCTGAAAATATCACTGTAGTAAGGTTCACGTTATAATGGCAGTGGGAGAACAGCGTTGCCAAGTCTCTAAATTTACTCCATTTTGCCACTTGTACTCAGCTGTTACTCAATAAATTCATCTCATTAAATTTGATCTAATATACGTTTTCATTTCCTTAATAAAATAATCATTGCCATGTTAAATTAATTAAATTTATCAATAAAATATCTTTTTTCATAATTTGATTCAAAACTTTGCTTCCATAACTGAGATCAGATTTTTATTCTCATATAAACCTGAAATGGCGGGCAATTTAAGAAAACTGTGATACACCAATCTGAACTTCAAAACAACAGAAATTGAGCTATTCGTTTAGTATTCTATTCCAATTTCTCTTAAAAATAATAGAAAAATAGAAATTCTTTTTGTAATAAGATAATTTCAATGTAAATAATTTTGAAATAACCTTTCAATATTATTTATACCAGTGCCAGTAGGCCTAACCTAGCTAACTGTAGCAGGATGGTCAAAGTTATCAAGTTTTAAAGTGTCATTTCAGGTATAATTTGTGTTTCTCTTACGGTATCTTAATATCTAAAAATTATTTTATTTTTTCAAAAATACATTTTAAATCAATTGTACGACTTGTTTACTGAAGTATTTTGGTAGAATGAAGAAGAAACATGGCGGCTGAGAATTGTTTGTTCACATCTGTACAGTCACTGTCAAAATTAAAAATGAAACATTTATGGCAGTCTGACAACATTGCAGAGCTAGAGAGAGAGACAAGGATAGCAACACGATTGTCAATTGTATACTGTCATTATAACGTGGACCTCAATATAGCAGTGAATTTCAGAATTTTAAGTCTGTCTCTATAGGGCTTTGCAATTTTAATAATGAAAGGTCAAGAACGTTTGAATGGTTACATGGCACGTGTCATTTATTTTCACTCCCTTGGCACATTTATAAATACAAATACAAATGAAATGAAATTTCACAGACACATGATGGAATCTCGATAGAATGAATACATGAGTTAGGATTTCTTACTTCGAATTCTGTGCTCCAAACAATTATTATATTGATAGGCAAAAGCTGATGATTTTCAATCTATTCGATTATGAAGTATATTTGTGAAAGTAATTTCATTTGATTATAAAGTACATTTGTGAAAGTATTCTAAAAGTTTTCGTATGAACTGAATAATTATAAATTTTCAATGACACACTGTAAAAATAAAATGATGAAAGACCACATCGACACTATTTTACCACTTCAAATTTTCATTCAATATAAGTAGATATTATGCTCGAATTTATAAAACTGAATTGGAACAGCATAAGCAACTACGCCTTCTCCAGTTTTTCGAATACACACGTCTCAAAATTTTCTTTATGATTTGGTAGTCCAGAACACTTCGAAACGACATTCGATTCAAACTTTGAAGTAGTAAGTTGTTCAGAGAATTCTATATTTTAATTTTTCCAAACAAGTTTGATATTCTCCAAACTATCAGATACGTGAGTTCTAAGCTTACTGTATCACGAATATTCAAAATGTAATGAAATTAATGCATATTATTTGTTGACTCCAAATCCACCCCCTATACACCTTAGGGTTCACTATGTGTTCCCTATTCATACAAGCAGAATATCACTAATGAGAACTTGTTCCTCATTCATGTTTTCGCATTAGAATCCTTGCCTCGCTCGCATTCTATTCGGCTCGTAACATGGATGTGTGTCTGCTTTTGACACGGAATCGCGATGGGAATGATGCCCAGTCCCACAACACACAACCCAAGAAACCGAGCGAGCCAGGCACATATCACCCAGATACGGTTCCATTCAATTTTCTAACCGCGCCATTCAAAGGTACGTTCAGATGGAATAATCCGATGAAATACGTACGCCCTCACATCTTATCAATCAAGCCGTGCACCCTTTTTATTCTATTACAGTATTTATAAATGTGAATCCTTGTGGCAACCGTCCTTCTGGCATTACATTGCACGAACTAATGCATACGTGTTGAATGTTTATAAACATATCGGACTAGTGTGAATTCAATATTTCTTTGTAAACCCATTACGAATTCGAATGAGAGGATTTGTTACTCAAAATATATGAGTTTACCCAGGGTTCATAATTTTCAAATTTCTCTATTAATTATCTGTAATAATCAATATCTTTAGGAAAGAAATGGCTTAGTAAAGGAAATAAATGGTTTATACACGTACGGGTTAGTAAATCACGAATGATGCGCCTGAACTTCTCACTGGACTGGTTATCTTGAAATTTCGCATACAGATTCTTAATTCACCGAGGATGGTTATAGGCCTATTTAAAACTCTTCAAGAATTCAGTGGGTCTAAGTTTTAAGTTTTTAATCAGACCCTTGCGGAGCACGGGTTACCTGCTAGTCTATAATAATCAACTATGTGAATGTATCGTAATCAACGTTACCCGAAATAAATAAATTGAAATCCAAACAAAGGCTAGTGCATTCAATGGATTGTAATTTCATAATGCAATTAACATGCATGAATTGTTTCATTAAGTAATTTTCTGGAGGTTTATACTTGGCTTCAAGAGTTCTACAGTAATTGTAATTTTTAAAAAGTTGCATACGTTTTTGCATAAAGTTTCTGAAAAAGTTTCATACTATTGCATAACTATACTACTGCAAAAACTATTGCATAGTTTTGTTTAATCGAATCGACAATTTCTTAGTGGTATTCCAGGAAAGTTCTCCCTAAATGACGCGTATTTCAGAATGCCTCCCAGAAAAGTTTTCATAAGTTCACGTGTGAGAGTCCAAATGTATGAATTCCAAAAATGAATGAACTATAAATTTATGAATTAAACTAGAAGTTCGTTGTCCCAGCCACATTATGGTTACGCACACAAATATTAAACAATTACCAATTGTACTATCATTCATCCCATCATCATCACCTAGGCTCAAAATACTTCTAGAAAGTTGCCTTTGTAAAATAATAAAAAAAATAAATAGAATAAATTGATAGTAATAATTGGTAAAAATAATTGAAGTGTTTCGGAATAACTTTGTATATAAAATAATTACAATACAGTTCCAGACTTAGTCACTGTTCCATCAATATTTTACATGGAAAAATCCAAAAATAATGTCGAAATAACTTCCTTCATCCTAAACCTAGAGTAATAATTACTGTATCAAACCCATTGATTAGTTTACAACTACGTCAGTAGATAGGAAAGCATGAATGAACGCTTAAATTCGTCCAAAATCAATTGGTGTATGCACAACTTGTTACTAAATATCTTATGATGCTAATCCGTAAATAGATGACTGGTTATAGTGTCTGTAAATTGTTCGATGTGTACTGCAAGTGTTGATTACGTCACAGCGTCACAACAGACAATTCATCATGGAATGACGTCAGATCTTCTTCATTAATAGTCCATGAATAGGCGGATTATTGCTGCTAATCTACACATAGAACACTAATGTAGCTAATGGTAACATGTGGGTATTAGAACTGTATTGCCGTACAAATTTATCCTCTATAAAGGATACCGGTACTCGGTTGCTTGGCAGTTGAGTGTTCTCATGTTGAAGAGTTGAATCTATTAAGTAGCAAACAAAAAACTGGAAATCGATTTTAATACATGATGCTAATACTTATCAAATTGTATCAAAATTAATTGATTGTTGTATATATAATTTCGTTCTATCATATATTTATGAAATCTTTCAATTCTTGTTGAACGTTGTTTCCTGTTCATGAAATTCTTCAAATGTATTTTTTTCTATTTCAGGTGAGTTGAGAAATAACATCACATCCTCTTCTAAGTCAGCTTTGTAAGTCAATGCATTTTACTGTTTTTTACAATGTCGCATTAATTGCACGTTACTACTACAGTGATTTTGGGTAAGCTTTTAACTCGGGTTATCTCCAGACTCAAAAGGAAGGATAAGAGATTTTCATCGAAAACCATTATTTGAATATGAAGTACAAACTCATTATTTTATTCATACAGTTTTAACGGATTCACATATATTTTCTTGAAAGAGGCATAAAAGGCTCTCAACCAAAATTGGATCTCCTTTTGAACTCATTTCAAATAAATAATACTGTATGGATTTTTTAGAAGTCTTCATGAGGATAAATGACATGATATTCCTTGTTTGCTGTGTATAGACAAATTATCTCCCCTCCTCGCATGCAAAAGTGCGGAATTATTTATTCATGCAAAGCTGAATTATTAATGCCGTTGAATTAAATTATATGGCACATTAATACACCAAGGAAGAGGTTAGAATAATTCAAGGTACTATCATGAACGTTCCAATTATGACTGATTCTCGATTTATACTTTAGAAGGCTAGAATAATGTATTTTCAAGTTTTATTGTTTACATCAACAATACAACAAAATACAAAACATCTTATCAGATACCTATAACTAACAATTTAAAGATACTAGGTACTTCTGAAAGGCCAATTTGACTCTATAATATTATAATGTATCAAAAATACAGTAGAAATTAACTTGAAACTCATGAGGATCTGTTGACGCTCTGTTGAGTTGTACACAACTCTAATCAACATTTTGGAATGATGTAACTGATGATGGAAATGAATAAATAATTTTTTTATTTATTTATTTATTTATTCAACAGAGTCAAAAACACATAATCCTAAAATGATTGGAAATCGATTCAGGCTCATCGAAGTGCTTGCTATTGAAGAAGAAGCATGTAGAGATTATTAGTATAGATGGATATGATTATAGTTCATCATCCCACGTTCCAGCATCCTAAATGAAGATAGTGGTCACTGTTTGAATGTGAATTACGGATGATACATTGCTTGTTGTAGGTGTACAGTAGTCTAATGTAATAACAGACCGGCAGAAAGCTTTTGTAGGTAATTATTGTGTTGGGGAGAGGTGATACATTCGTATCGATTGGATCCATTTGCAGTAAGTGTGGTAGAAAGCAGACCTCTAGTCCCGAGGGACCACTACAGACTGCACAGTGCACAGTGCACACCTACTACGTTGCTTGGCTTTTTATCTGTTGTTTTTATCGTTGATCGTAATTTCTCTCGTGCGCCAACGTTGATGCTTTCAAAAACGGCCGTTAAATTTGTAACAGTCGCCGGTCTTGACATCATTCCGCTTCTAGCCGGATTTGTGGACTCTGCTAAAAGTGGACTTTTTCTCAGATGGTGAAGTTTTTTCTAGAAGTCCTCCTCCACACTATACTTCATTTTGCATTAGAATAAAAGACAATATTAATCAATAGTATAGGAATATTACTGTCCGGTATGATACTCCTTTCCAGGTTGCATACTTCCATTTATCCTTCCACCCCATTAGTTTTCATACTGCATAGAAATATTAGGCAATGGCATTTTTCCAGAGGATATTTTTATGTTAGTATCGACGAATAATATGGAATCATTTATTGTAAAATCGAATATGGTTGAATATTCTGACAGCAATAAGAAATTTTTGAGCAAGATTCAAATACCTTTCGTCAACACCAGAAACATATAATTATAATTTGTCTTTGTGAGAATAGTTTGTATAGATTACATTATACCTGAATTTTTCCAATTGTTTTCAAGTTTGTTCCAAATTTTTGACCAATGCATGAATAAACAATACTTGTCTGTTTCGAATTCAAGTTTGTTCCAAATTCATGAATAAACAATACTTGTCTATTCAATAGTTGTCTATATTTGAAAGTGTTTTCCAATTGTTTTCAAGTTTCCAAATTTATGACCAATGCATGAATAAACAATACTTGTCTATTCGTAACCTAGATAGTACCAGCATTACTAGAGAAGTTTTTGATGTCAGCTCCTTCGGATTGTTTGAATGGAAATGAGTTGTTATCTTATCTTTTTGAACAGATCATGTAATTTTGGAATATTTTTGAAGTAGGTATTTTCAATGATTGACAAATGACTGTATTATTCAAATATTGACTCTTCAAAACTGAGACACATGGAGTGAGTCATAGTATTGAATATTATACGTGATGCCCTTCCAACGTCTCTAATTCATCTCTTAAAAAATGTGAATTTGATTTCTTATTTAAAGAAAGGTTTACTTGCTAGTACATTAATCTTTTGACATATCTGGTATATTGAATTTATTGGTCTCATTTACTCTTTTATTCAAACATTTCAAATCTGAAATTTGTTGGTGCATCACGGGCTGAGATGTCAAGGATCAAATTCAATTCATTGATTGAACTCGAATGTAACTGCCAATGGGAGGCTAAGATACGCCCCGAATTATGACCCAATAAAAATGCCAGATGAGACAACTGCTGAACGCAGTAAGAAGATTCGGCAAAACCCAGTCAAAATACCCTCTCATGCGTGAACCGATAAATTTTTACGATTCAAACATGAATAAAGGACACGTCTCAGCATAGCATATAGAATCTGCTATCGGAATTGGTTCATTGTCGTTGCAAACTGGATGAAATTTATAGGTGCAAGTGAGTGAAGGATATGCAGCTTGAGTGGGAGGATGGTGGAGAAGGAGGAAGAATAAGAAGAAGAAGAACATGAACATGATGATGAAAATGGATAAAGAGAAGAAGAAGAGGAAGGAAAAGAAAAGAGGTGATGAAGATTAATAATAATAAGAGATGAAGGGAAAGAAGGAAGGTATATAAGAAGAAGATAAAAAGAAAATATAGTATAGAGTATAAGATAGAAAAAGAGGAACGTTAGAAATCGAGAAGAACAGGACTGGATTAGAAAAAAGAAAGATGAAATGGAATAGAGGAGGAGTGGAGGACAATGAGAACAGATGTAGAATAGAAATTGGTAAATTAGAATGTGAAAGAGAACAGATTAATAAGATGGAAAAAGTGAAAAACCACTCGCATAATGATGATTGAGTTGATGAGAGGAGAAATTTCAAGAAAAGGAAACAGATGAGTTGTTAATAAATGCTCGGGAGGGAGATGTTGGAGAAGAGAAGAATCAGAATGAAAAAGAGAAACGAAATAAGATTCAATAAAATAAATAATTACACTGAAGAGGAAAGGGGAGACAATAAAATGGAGAAGTGGTTCCAATAGGAGGAATTGTAGAAAGATGTAGAATAATGTTGTTTGAGTCCATTTAAACGAATGTAAGGAGTTTGAACATAGTAGGATATATGATAGTGAAGAGGAGTAGGGATGAAGAAGAGGAAGATGGAAATGGATAGGGATGAAAATGAGGAAATGAGAAGAGGGGAATGGGAGCATAAGAAGAAGAAGAAGAAGAAGAAGAGAAGAAGAAGAAGAGAAGAAGAAGAAGACATTCGCGATATCGGAATGATCACAGTAGAGCGGGCAATAACAATATCCAGATTTGCATTTCACTCTACCTTTGTATTCAAATCTATTTGAACCTTGCACTTTATTAGCAACTCCCATCCTTTCTCCACCTCTATTGTTGATTCTGAATGATACAACTTGAAGAGATCCGTTCTTTTTCGATGTCGTTTTAAAATAGTTGTTGACAAAATAACTGATATTTTATCTGAACTGGAAGTAGTATAGTTTCTATTGCAAATTGTGTGTTTCAACAGTAATAGTGGGAACTCTTTTATGGAAAAAGCTATTATCTTAGATTCGAAATGAAAATCCGAACCATAGGATCTAGATCCTTCTTACAATTCTTTGAGAAGTTGACTCAGATTGCAAAGTGAAGTAGTGTGTGAGAGAGAGAAGGTGTGAGTGAAAGAGAGAGAGTTCATCGAACAAGAACAGAAAAATGAATAGAAGTTGAAATCATTGTCATGGCATGCTGCTTTGCTTAATCCTGGATTCTCAATTTGTGATAGAAAATTATATGCAATGCATTTTTTGTACAAAATTAGAAAATGATAACGATTTATTTTTGATCAGAATAAATTGTAATTTACCATTTATATGTACAGTAATTACAGTTTCCCTCTGTACAAGATTTGGAGGATTTCACGAATGCAACTAATCCACTTAGGATTGACTATGAGTTATAAGAATGAATTCTGATATTTCCACATCGTATATAATATGACTATGTATATATTTGACGAAGTACAAACGAACATTAGCTCTAATTATTCTGGTTACATAGTGAAGTGAGAGTTGAATTTCCAACTTGATTCAATTCGATTCAGTGACTCTGTGACCACAAACCGTGAGGCAGATAGCCTATATCTGTCGACAACTTATCCATCTAACTTGAATTTCATCAAACTTATCCTCCATAGGACAAGATCATAGCGAGGACAAAACTAATCAAACTTGAGTTTTCTCAGGCAGTCTTGATAGCCTATCTGCGTGTCCAAGGCAGTGGTTGATTACTCTCTTTGTCCTGATGATCCTCTTCATGGCGTCATGTGTGGAACTCATCTTTGTATCTCAATTTCTCGTTTGTAGAGTTCAATAGATTTTGATATTCGGTATTTGACTTGAATTGTACCAGTTTATTCTAGAGGGAGACCATGCAGGAGACTATTTACATTATATTAGTACTGGTGCATTGTACTGCATTTAGCACTAATTTATTAGTACTTAATATAATAGTGTTTCAGGCTACCTTCTATATTGCTGGTTCGGTTCGCAGCTGTATCATAGTCTTTTACAGTCTTTTATACATTCCAGTGGAAAAATTGAAAAAATAAATGAAAAGACAATCGCGTGTTAAATTCATCAAATTTAATTTCTTTGGTTGAGTATCTTTTCATGCTGGAAATTCTATTTCATCAATCAGGAATCTGATCTGAAAATATTGGTCAGGTCAATCATAATTGGCATCAGTAAACGACATCAGTCAGGAATCATGAGTCTCTTCTTCTGCTGCAAATTTTATTTCATCAGTCAGGAATCAGGTTACTACGGATAACTTGGAATTTTGTCATCATTTGGGGTTGCATACCGTTCTGTTGAGTTGGATAATTCGCATCTAGAACTGGATGGGGAAGTTGTGAACAAAACTTTTGGAAAATTGGGCTTCACTGACCTTTTACAACAACTTCTTCGGTTTTCCTTCTCATTTTTCTCCAGGTTTACACTTACCCAGCGTGAGTTGGAGAGCCTATTAGATACAGAAGGAGGTATTCCACTCTTTATTTAGTTATTATGTCAGTTTATCTAGTTAACCTTTTTATTTGGAACTCATACAATCACTCCATGCTGCTTCTTTCTACTTGCCTAATTCCTTATTAGTTTCTCACAGTAATATTGTTCATTTTAACAAATATTCATATCAATGACAGAATCTGTTTCATTTTGATAAGTTTATCAATTTTCATTATCTCTCTGATCGATCTATCTCCTATTTTTCCGGTCGTGTGTTAATGTGAAGGATATTATTTTTATCCTCTTCAGAGAATCGACAAGTATTTGTCGAAAACCCGCAGATTTATGTAGTTATACATCACAATATTATATTATCGTTACTCAAATTGCATTCAATCTTCATTCTGATTAATTATTCTCCATACTTTTTACAATTCGTTGAACAATTAACAATACTGTCAATGTAAAATTCAATGTAAATTAAGCCATTATATTTTGCAACATACATTAATAAAGAAATCTAATCTATCATATTCCATCATCGGAAAAGTGAAGCACTATTGAATTTTTTCTTATTTAATTAATTTTTAATTATATTCTATGATTATTATTTATAATTGAATATAAATCACGTAGGATATATTCAAAACTTTCATAATGCTTTAATCTGTATGCTTTATGCTTTGAAAATGCTTTGCAATACTTGATAAATATAATACTCACAGAAAATGCTGACTCCAGTATAACACTTTCGACTACCTATGAGAATACGTTGAAAAACGGTTGTGCTGATGACATCTGTGCAAATGAGACTAGAAGTGTGCTTGTTGTCGGTTAAGTGCGGTCGGACACTTTGAAAAAGCCAAGGCAAGTAAAAGCAAGGGAAATAGTGAAGCACATCTGCTTTTCTTGCTAGTCCGTACTCTGGGGACACTCACACACCGGTCTCCTTTCTTTCTCATTTCTCTTCCTCTCATCCCCTTTCCTCATTTCTCTCCCTCTTATTCTCTTCCTTTCATCCATTTTTTTTCTTCCTCATCACTCTCCCTCATTTTTCCTAATCTCTCTCCCTCTTATCAGCTTCTTTCCTCATTCTATCCCTTTCTGCACTTGCTGGTGTCTCCCTGTGTACCGCCTTGCTGTTGCAAGTAGCAAGTAGCTAGTGGCTCTTGAGAGTTTCAGAACAGAATCAGGTGGGACGTGGTAGTCTGTGCTCTGAAGATGAGTGTGACAAGCGTGGAGGGCACTTAGCGCCTTTCTCAGACAAGCCAATAGAATGCAAGGAGACTGCGCTACCACAAGTATTATTATTATTATTTCTTCTTCATCTTCTTCTTTTTCTTCTTCTTCTTCTTTTACCTTTCCCCCTTTTTACCTACTTTTCCCCCACCTATTCTGTGGTGTGTGCTTGATCCACTTGCCACCCCACCGTCAATAAAAATCTGATAAAGTTGATGAAGACGGGTGAAAATGATTTCTAGTATCCCCCTGTGAAAAGTGCAAGTGTCTGTTGTTGAATGGTTTTTTCACAGCTCTAACAAGCTGTCAATTATTAGCGAAACTTTTCAACTTTTGTCTGCAATTTTATGTTACAGATTTAGAACGAAATTGGATTTAGTTTACTGTAGGTGGAACAGAAAATCGATGATTGATGAATGCATTGTTGAGACTTCGTCCAATATTAGGAATTAGTAGCTCCCTCTTTTGTATGAGATGGATGTTTCGAGGAGAAAATTGAAAGTAGAAAAAAGTAAAAGCTTTATTGATTAGAAATGAAAAATAAAATCTAAGTACCCTTTTTTAAATTGTTTATTTACGACATGTTTCAGCCATGATGCCATTATCAAGTAATTATTAATAATTAATAATTCTCAACTATTGAGAATTTAATAATTCTATTTATTATCTCTTTATTTTTTATTTCTATTCAAGAATAGCCGTAACGAAAAAAAGATAACTTAATTGATTAATATGTTCGGTCTTGTCGTTTCTTTTTTATGTATGGTTCTATGATTTCTAGAAGAATAAATATATTTTGAAGTATAATATTTATTCCGTGAAAAGCAAAGTCAAATTTAAATTGACGATACAATCAGTGTTTCTCAAAAAGTAATTCAATTAAAAATATAATAGAGTGTATATTAGATGAACTTTATACAGATCTCAATAAAATTGGCTACGAGTCTACTCTACGTACTTCACTCTACATCTCAATTTTCAATACCTTGAAAGTTGACGTAGTAATATCTCTCAATTGATAGATACTCTTGCTATTAAAAAAAGATTCGATTGCTTCAAAGGTCAACCGTGCGTTTATCAAGTGTTGTGTAACTATTTTTACATGTCAGCTATCATGGAGGGTTGAATAATTTTCATTTTAGACTTGAAAATGTTCATAGCTTAACATGGTTATGGACATAATCTTTGCCGCCTCAGTGAGCAGAGGGCCCTATGATCTCATAATAACAACACGGAGCTCTCCTTTCCTTGGTGCTTACTTTTCCTTGTTGATCTTTCCATTCATTAAACAATTTTCTTCTTTCACTTCCTTCGTCCTTATCCTTTCCCTTTCAATTCCCATTCTCTTGATTTTTCGTAAACGTTGGCTACTTCACATACATATTCATCATTAAGCTCAATTCTTTCTTCTTCTTCGATGGTTAATCTATCTTTCATTCATCTCAGAGAACTGTTCTCTCTCTTTCACTAATGTTCTTGAATTTTCCTGTCCGTTCGCTAATTCAATTTATTTCTCATATGAACTACACCTTCAACGTAATATAATGTAATTATCGTTAACGTTTTCAACCTTATTGAAATATAATTTTACAACCGTACATTAATCATGCGTATTCTAATCAACCCTTTCGTTTTACTTTCATCCTACTTCACTTTCAATCATCAATTTCCTTTATTTCTTTCAACCCTTTCCATGTTAATATTTATTCACTATTCATCACCTTCCCTTGTTCAACCCTTTCGCTTTTTCCAGGTTTTATCCAGAAAAGATCCCAATTCTCCTGAATACATTTTCGTAGTTCATTTATTTTATCGTTGTTAAATCCTTTCTCAACCTCTGATGCTATAATTTATCACTTCTCCAATTTAAAAACTGTTACTCTCATTAAATCAATCCATATTATTACTTTGATGTAAACATTACGTAGTAATTTTAAGATGTAATTATTTCATCTCTTGCACATATCGTTCAACCTTTTCATGTGCATCCTTCCCCACTAATAATAATAATAATATCGTGTGACCTGGCTGGCTCAGGTCTGGTGTCAGAGTTTTCAGGTCGCAACTGATCAATTTCAGGGCCTCTGACATGACCTAACGACTGCTTTTCAGGCAGCCGGGACCGACGGCTTAACGTGTCCATCCGAAACACGGGAGTGGCTCGAGATAAATATCTTGCCCGGGCCGGGATTTGAACCCGGGCATCTGAATCATAAAGCCAGCATCTGATCCACTCGACTACTGCCACTCTATCCTTCCCCACTAATTTTCTATTTCATCACAATTTTATTTTTGCCATTAAAACAATAATATATTTTCAATTCTTCTCCTTACTTTCATGCTTATCCTTTTCCTCTGCCCATCTAATTTAGTTCATCTCCTCGCAATCCTCCCAGGTTTGCAAGCTTTCATTCCAAGAAAGTACGAGTTTTCTCTCGCTTCAAAAACAGGCTGCATCTGCTCATCTGTATATATTGCAAGGCAAGATATCGCTAATGAGATGGATGAACTTTGGAGAGAGATTTGCCCGGCCTCTTGCTTCACGGCGCATTCTTTGTCGTTCCTAACTTAGTTTCTGGATTCGCCTTTCGAGAGCTGGCAACGGAAATGTTTGTGGCTGGATTCGAGACATCATTTCCTCCTCAATGATTCGATTTGATTCTGTGTGTTTGTCCAAATTGAAAGCCTATCCGGTTGATATTCGGCTAGTGGGGTCTAGTCTAGAATTTCTTTCTAGGGTTTACTCGGCTTGAATATCTTTGACTACCTCAGATTATCTGCTCATTATCTGATTACCATTTGTAATATAGGGCCGTATTTGTAGATGATTTTCAAAGCGTTTTTAGTCAAACACACCTTATTTGCCTTTTTTCACTTACTACTCTTTAATCACCAACTACTCTTTATTCACATATAGACATATGCTTCTCTTGCTTTTAAACGATGACCCTCGAAAACTAAAAATCATTCTTTTTTCTATGTATTTTAACACGACATGCAGTCAATTATTAAGTAAATATTAAAAACTTTTACTTATTGTCTGTAGGATTTCAATAATTTCATCAGTTTTTTCTACTGGTAAGTTACTTTTTGTAAGGAGGTCTCTGATTATGGATATAGTTTCATCGATTGGAATGTTGGTGTACATGTTTGTTATATCAAAGGATGCTAGGGTTGAGTTGAACGGAATGTGAGTGTCTTTCAGTTTTGAGATAAGCTCATCACTGTTTTTGAGGTGTGTATTGTTGTTTAGATCAATTACTTTTCTAAGTGTATGGTCTAGGTGTTTTGCAAGTTTGTAGGCTGGTGCTTCGCGGTAGTTTACTATGGGTCGGATGGGAATGTTGGGTTTGTGTAATTTTGGGAGTGTTTGTAGGGTCGGTGCTGATGGGTGGATTTGTTTGAGTGTCCTTTTTTCTGTTGCTGATATTATATGTTTTGCATTGTTGATTGTTTTCTTTATGGTTATGTGGTATTCGTTTGTTGGGTCTGATTTGAGTTGTTTTATGTTGTTTTTAGTAATGAAATCCATGGTTTTTTGGTCAAGGTCTTTTTTGTTTATGATTACGGTGGTGTTCCCCTTATCTGCTTTGACAAATTTCAAGTTGTTATCATTTGCTTTATTCTGTAAATCTCTTATTATTTGGGCTTCATTGTTGAGGGAGTTTTTGGTTTGTGTTTTGTTGCTTTTGATTACTTTTAATGTTTCATGTCTTAGTTCATCTTGAATATGTGATTCAGTATGATGTATGGATGTCTCTGTTTCAATAACTATCTGTTTCAATGTGCCATTATTGCATTTGTAGGATAGGTTGTGTTTGAGGCCTTTGTCAAGAATATCAAGTTCTTTCTTTGTGAATTCTGTATTTGTTAGGTTTACAGTTCTTTTGTAGAATTCATGGTTGGATTCAATGGCTGTGTGTGGAGGGGTTAGGTTAGCAATTTTCTTATTGTGTGTCTCTTCTATTTTTTTGGTTTTTTGTTTAATCCTTGATCATTGATCAAGGATCAATCATTTGTTTAATCCTTAAAATCATTGATCTACATACATTACTTAGGAATGACAAACTGTATTTTGACTCAAAATGGATCAGAAGTCATTTATTTCAAGGAAACGCTGACATTTAATAGTCTTGTAGTTTATTTATATGAACAATTATTCATTAAATGACACATCTATTTTTAATTTTTTCAAGTCACAAACCATCTCAATGCGGAAACCTTTTTTTGTACATGGATTATTAGACATGTTCTTAACGTAATTCTCCTATCTCAATAACTCTATATAAACTCGACACATGAAAACTTTGGACAGCGAATGAGTTCTGGACTGCTTGGAAAATAAGTTCATGTAGATGTAGCTGTGATGTGGCATACAGCTTCCAGCCTGCAATGTGATGCTTTAATTAGAATTATTTGTTGCCAACTTGGTGTTAATTATTCATAGCTCGGTAATCCAATTCTGGAGAGGTCGCTATAATCCTCGTCTCTCAAGGTATACGAGAAAACTAACCCAACAGAAGTCGTCTGCTTTTAGTTTCTCGCTTATTTCTTGTTTGTTTCTCGTGTACTTATTACCATAGTTTGCTGATGGGACAGACTCCGTACCCTGGCTACAAAATAGTTGATAATGTTGGAGCTTTCATTTGAGTTTCAACAAATTGTGTTGGACTACTTGATACATCTCCCCGGCTCAGTATCTGGTCTTTCATCTGAGCGATAAAAAATAAATATGAGAGATAATCAGAACTTAAATTTAGATTCATGTGATTCTCCTTTAATCATAATGATTATAACAGAATTGGTTTTAGTTATGATTCATCTTTTGTTAGTATTTTGCACCTCTCACATTTTTTTAGTATATGATACAACAATTTTTGTCTATTGCATTGCATTCCCTTGATAAAGAAGATTAAATACTTTAGTAACTAATCAACTCATAAACGATCAACAAAAGTTAAGTACAAATTTAATCCTGTGATGAATGGAATAAGACAGAACTTTTTTGGAGATTAGATTGTAGGGATGTAGGGTACGATATTTTCTGTACTATTTTACATTATTTCTTGCACAAATGAATCCAAAATTAATTCCATCAAGTTATCCAATCAATAATTAATTTTGTAACTAATAGCTCAATTTATATCAGAAGCTCAACTGGTATAGTCATGACTTAAATGGTATAGTCATGGTTGATCAAAATCAACGTTAATAAAAAAGACACTGTTCGTGATTATGAATAGAGTCTAATTTCTTTGTTGGAATAGGCTTCTGTTTTAAATACTAAATTCATTTTATTTGTGTCCTTGGATGCAGAACAACGCTCACATGCAAACATCAGTTCAGCCCACATTTTGTCGTGTCTTGTAGGATAAAAAGCTGTCATGTGGTGAAAATAACATTTTGCCACAAATTTGTGGTTGAACGATGCGATGCATCCCTTGTGATTAATTCAATTATTCATTATTGAGTACAATCGGCTAATTGAATGATATAACAGTATTGTGCTCCGGTATTAACCACCGCTTCAGGCAGGGGTATCCTGGACAGCTTTTCCCAATAATTATGTTTTATTCTGAAGTGAAGCTACTCCAGTAAAAGTTCAAACTGAATCAAAACAGATATATTTGTTAGTTAATCAATTAATGTCATCCATTTATCGAATATCCAGGGAAATACTCGTATGATTCACTCTTTATTGAGACTGAAACTCCATTGTTATTTCCTGGCTCTTTTCGATTTCGAAAGCTTATTCAGTTTTTTTTAAAATATACTCTTTTGAATGATTGTGAATTATTTGACACATGCATAATTGAATTTTCTTGTGATACAAATATCATGAAGTTACAAATCTGACATGTGCATAATTAAATGTTTACTCGTTAATCATACCTCCCTCATTGGTTTGCTTTTGAAGTTCTAATTGAAATTACACGAAGTATGAATTAGGATATCATTATCAATGCTATTTCTTTTAGTTTTAACTTTTTCATCTTGTGACAATGATAGTATACCATATAATCGTCACATGGTTATTAAGATTGACAACGTTTGACGATATTTTCAAGAAAATAAGAATAATCTTCATCCATTTGTACAAAATTGTTTATCATTAAAGTTATATTGGAAGAGGAAAAATAATGATCAAAATTATTCAATATTATAATAATGAAACAATGAAATCCTATTAATGAATTAATAAAAACAATATACAAACTTGTATTACCCTTTATTAAAAACTTTAAAATATTTTAACGACTAGTTTCGACCATTGGTCATTTTCATTTGAACTTGAAAATGACCAATGGTCGAAACTAGTAGTTAAAATATTTTAAAGTTTTCAATAAAGGGTAATACAAGTTTGTATATTGTTTTTATTAATCTGAATAAAGTAGCCCATATATGTTAAGTGATCCTATTAATGAAATATCAGTGAATGTCAATCTGGTTTGGTCTGAAGAAAATTATCTAAAATAAGCCAGAAATCACATCACGCTAGTGTGTTCAACTTCTTCATTCTTGAATAACATTTCCCGTGTTTTGAATGTCTCTAACTTCATTATTGTAGGATCTCCATCGAAAGCTCGAGCATTGCTTGGTTGCCTTCCGACTTCGAATTCAATTTGACGTTGACTGTCGCATATCGATATCTCGATAAACTTTTCGAGAATGCAATTACACAATCAAGTTTCAAGATCAGTAGCTGCTGGTGTCAGTCACGTTGGCTGGAGTGTCTACTTGAAAGCTTGTTGTTCAGTTGCAAACTTGTCCAAAGAGGTCCTATTCCACGTGTCTCCACAATATTATGCCGGGTTATCGATCTCTATCTATCTACGTACAAGATTGGTGAAAATTATGGAAACAGCTCAATATTTCTTTCACAAAGATAATTTGACAGTAGGTTTCATTGAGGGTCCGATTCGAATAGAAAAAAGCTGAAAAACGATTTATAGTTAAAGTTATCAAAATAGTTGGAAGACTAATAGCTCTTAGCCCAAAACTTGAATCCCCGGAAAATGTCTTTCAGGGTTGCCACTAAACTAACGACAGGACAAGTGTGTTAAACATGTGTGTACGTACACATTATGTCATAAATTGTTGTGTCGTTACAGCAAAAGGCCTCGTACCAAATTTGTTGAAGTCTGGTTTTTCTATCTTCAATCTTTTGTTGTTCATTTTTCCTTCGCTACTCTATTGTTATTTTCCAGCAGTTTATTTATTTATTGATGAGTTGTTGTTTGTTTATTTTATGATAAATCAAACAACTGGTCTTTGTTCGAAGCCTCTCGCTAATGACACAACATGCAGGATGAGTATGTGTGAACACACATGTCAACACACTTGTCCTGTCGTTAGTGGCTACCCTTTCATTCACATTATCATTTCAAACCTTGAGCATGATACTTTGAATATTCTTATCGAGTCAATGAAATGGAATTTTTGATTCCTACATAGATCTACAATATGTTACCTAGTTTATAGGATGTAATATTCTCATAAAAAAAGTCTTTATAAATGTCTACTGTACAGTTCAAGAATGTGCAATCATGAAGTAATGATTATTTCTGTCATCTCTGGTGCAATGTTCTTTGAAAATGTAAAAAACCTTCTGTGCTGGGGAAAATACCTGAACCATGAACGTATTTTCAAAGAGTTACGAGACAACCTGTACACTACTAGTATACAAACAGTTTATTTAGTTGGTACTAGAACTGCATTATGTTATTATGTAACACGTACGACCCGATTCGAGAGCATTTTGCAGTTGCTTGCTTAGCTTTGGTAGGATTGAATTGTTTTCACGTGGCTGGATGCACAAAGCCTGTTGATTCACTGCGGCTGTAATGTGTCACTTCTGTCAAATTACTGTTTAACAATTTCAGCTCAGCGTGCAGAATATCCCAAACAGAAACTTTTAGTTTAGCTGAATGCAAAAACTGAGCTTATATACAAATCTGACGTTATTTTGAGAAATCCCTTCTTGAAACTGATAATAATGAACAGTAGAAACACTGATGAAAAGCTTTTGTTACAGCAATGTACGAAGGGATTTTCCAAATAATGAAAATATGGAAGAGAGCTTTTCCGCTTCAATAATTCATTATTATTTGTTAATGAGAATATCATTGCCACCAGGAAAAGTCCCTGTATTATCTGCTGATGTGTTTTTCGCCAAATAATTCATAGCCAGACAGCTAATGATTCGGGTTCTCATTGATTTCCACTCGTAATTTAGACTCATGATTTCCATCTCGAAGGAATTTTCCAATTATTTTTCATTTCAATTTCTATGTAAAATGTGATAATTAATACATTTTGTAACTCTGATGTCAGTATAATATAATTATTGAGATACGCTTTGTTCATTCGAAATATCTGTCGATACCAGTCTGTTTGAGATTTTTTCAACGTTAGGCTACTCGCAATAATAATAATATTATAATCCCACTCATATTTTACCTTCTGTTTAGTTCTCAGTATTCATTTATTGTATATTGGGTATTCGATTAGTCATTTCTAATAATTGTCAATCATCATACATTGGATCAATAATATGATTTACATTATTGATAAAATCCCGACTGTATGCAAGTATCATGTGGAATGTTTTTAATTTAATCTGAATATGAAATGAAGCATCTTTTGAATGAATATTATAAGATTGATCAAATCATCATAATTGATCTAAAAGAAAATTCAATTTTTATAAAGATCTTTGTACAAAGCTGACAAACGACAACATTTTCAGGGCACAAATTTGATTATGATGCAATGTGATTCCGAAGATATTCAAGTATTGAATTATTTCTCACCGATTTTCTCTCCTTATTCCCAAGTTATTGTAACGTCAAGATTCTACCAATTCATTCTTACACTGGATTGTCAATTTCGAAAAAGGTAAATGGGATTGACAAGTGATTTGCTCTGTTTGAGAAATGCAGTGATATTTATTGCATGTCAGTTACGTACATGGGTTCCAAGGCTGTGGGAACAAATCACATCTCAAACGCAGATAAGGTTAGCCGAGAAAAATGTTGAGCTAGACAGCTTTCCAGCGGATTCGAGTATAGGGAGCGCTCCACTCATGAGGAAAAACAGTGTGATCGATAGACCATTCATTTGTTCGATAGGAGGTTGTTGATAAATCAAAGACCTGAGGATGAGAACGAATGGTTGTTATGGTAATGAGAAACAGAAGCATAAAACCACTATGAATGTTGGAATGGTGAATGGTGGAGAAAAAAAAGAGTGATGAAGTGATGAGATTGTTTTCATGCTTTATAAATGCAATTAAGCATTAGTTAACAGAAAATATTAATAATTCTCTCAATGAAAAAATAAAGTTGTGAATAATTTTACATTATGTTTTTTTTAGGAACGACATGGGTGACATTCATTTTGTCCTGTATTTCAAATTGTCCAGTACCAATAATTCCAACTTTCCGTTTCGAATAATATCAACTTATTGTCATTTTAAAGGAAACGTAACCTTCCTGACATGACTTTCACCTTTAACACATAAATTAAACAGAACTTTTCAAGTCATGTTCATCTAATTTTATAGGCAAGACAAATTGCAACAAGCAGATCTGAGGAACTGCCGGTGACATCCACTTTATCAGGGGTCTCCAACCTTTTTTATCCAAGGACCACATTGTTAATTCTTGGGAGGCTTAGAGGGCCATAACAAGGATGTAAGTGGAACTTGACTTGTGGGGACACACACGACAGGGGATTTAAGGGGTGTAAAATTATTATATTTCTATTAAAATAATATGAGGAGTTTTAAGTAAGTTTAATTAAAACACAGGAAGAAACAAACCAATTCATTTAATACAAAGTCCAATTTATTGAGTGTAAAAAGGTCGTAAGAAAACTTGACAATGCATGAATTTAGCAAGTTAAACAAAATGATAATAGGTTTTTTAAATAGTAATAAGACAACTTGACAATACACGAATTTACAAAAAGTTACCAAGCTGAAAGAGAATACTTGAGAAGATTGTATTTGTTTTCCACTTGAAATGTCCGCCCATTTAGGATCAAACTTTGTGGTTCCAATCATTAAAATTGATTTAAAATGTTCATCTGACAAGAACGATCTGTATTTGGATTTAACAAACTTCATTTTTGAAAATGTCTGCTCACACTTATAGGTAGATCCAAAAAGCTGCTTGTTTACAGCTAATTTTACACTTATTAAGAAATGGATTGGCTAGTAAGAGAGAGTTCTGAACTCACAGTTGTCAAAAATGTGTATAAATATATATTTTGAAAAATCTGTTGCAATAACTCTCAGCGGGCCGGACAAAATCTATCCGCGGGCCGGATGTGGCCCGCGGGCCGTAGGTTGGAGAGCCTGCACTTTATTATGGACTCCAGTTGACCACGAATCAGCAGCTATTTGGAGAGTCTCAGTTTCTCGAAATCTCAGTTCGTCATGTTCCTGTTGCAGAATGTCCAGTGAATAAAGTTTCATATTATTATATATTTTGAATGATACTTCACCATATTTCCATTTAAAAGCAACCCCCAACTCACTTACCTATCCTTTTTACCTTTGTTCTATTCTATCGATCGGGTTTCACACTTTCCAGAGCAATGTCCGATTCAAGAAAGACCAGTAGCGCTTTTTCACACACCGGGAATGAACCCTTGACAATTTTATTTATCGTGCATCGTAGAAAAAGGATTGACAGTGGGCGTGGCTACAGTTCGTTAGTGATAGTGAAAGGAGAGGGTTGCACAGACAAAATGTCAAGTTGTCCAATAAGTCGGACTTAGCAAGTCGAAGAAGGGAGCTTCGGACTTTGGACTGACGGCGTAATTTGGCAGGTTGAGGCGTCTGTTTTGAGAGGGTGGTGCTGAGGAGTGGGAGTGGGGGGAGAAGTTTGTTTTCCATGCTGGACAGCGCTTGTTTTAATCTAAGCCTATGAATTATTCTAATCTATTGTTGACTTGACTTGCCGGTGAAAACACATGTGCAAACATTTTGCTTCAGTAAATGTTGGTGGACGGGATATTGATGTTGGGCTGTTATATAGAAGCTGGCGAGCTCGTGTGTGTGTGTGGGTTATATTGTTGATCATATAATTCATTATTCATTATTGATCATTTTGAGAATACTTTGAGAGTATACCTAGCTGGAGCTGTGTTAGAGTATGAATAAGCTCATTACCAGTGTACCTCAAAATCATATCCATTATAATAGATAACAGTAATGCAATTGAAACTATGGAATTATTCATTTGTGAAACTTAATATATTTCGATAACTTTGTTTTCCACATAGCTATTATTTGCACAACGAATTGAAAAGCAAAATATTCGAATTTTAGAAATATTTAATATCCAAATACGAATAAATTTGATTCCATGATGGAATAACTTTGCATCATCTCCAAATAGTGTAGAATTGATTCAATCTTCAGCTGTAGCTGACACCCAACATGAACGTTATTAGTGAAAGACACAGAAACTGGAAAACATTCAGAGTCAATATAAAATATTTGATTCAAGCATTTTAAATCATTAATCAGTAATATAATCACATTGGCGAGTCTAGATTGAGCTTATTGTTCACTATTTCCCTCTTCCTCACCCCTGATTCGCGACGATAATTGGAATTTTGTTCTCACAACCGCAAAATTTCAGTTCCATCTTGTCTCATTACAGTAATGCATAATTGAAATTCACGAATCCACAATGCAAAATTCAATCCAGATTTCAAATTGAGTCAATTGTTTTAATTGAAAAGAAGCCTCTATTGCACTGGTGCACTATAGTAATTAGTTATGCTAGTGATACACATTGTTTGCTGGATTATTTTGTGTATAGCACAGCATAGTCTCAGTTGAGAATCATTGAAATATGAATGGTACTGAGCTCTTTCCCGGTTTGACCCCTGACATTCTGGTTATATTCGACCGTTTCTCCAAATACCTTCCACCACTCTTACGGCCATTTTCTTCTACCCCTTCCTCATTTTCAGTTCAAGGCTGAAACTTTTACAACTACTTCAACCCATCTCCAAGAATTGGCAGCTCTTAATTGAGTGTAATAGTAACTTCAAATTGATTCTCACAAGTCCTTGTTTGATTGATTGAAACTTTTATGGTTTCCATTCATTCTCATTGCAGTTCCAAATCATTTGTAGCTTGTGGTTTGTGGTGGCTCCTGTATTCGTATTCTCTATTTTTTATTACCATTTCCATTCGTCTTCATTGATGAACCTACTACTGTATTTTTATTCTTGTTTCAAGACAATTACGCTGTTTCTGAAAAATTGATGGCGTATCGCTGGATATTTGACCTGAAATCTTATTGTATTTTCAATAAGTAACTTCTATTAGTTATATTTTCACAATCATTAATTTACATGAATCAATTCAATTGCAGTGGTTTAACATCAATTTAGCACATTACAGAATCTAATGAGAAAATATCATCTGACTTCAGAAAGACGAATTGGTTTCCTTGAAGTTTCAGTTTATAAAATCTGTTATTCTTTCTTTTAGAGATTTTACTGTCCAAATAAGTAAATATTGAGTTCTCAAAAATAACTGCTTTAGTTGTTTTTCATTCCATGCTACAAGTTTTAGTTTTTATCCTATAAATAATTTCTGATGGATGAGTTCAGAATCAACCTAAAATCAGTCGAAATTTTCCTCATCCTTGAACATGTAATTTCATCGCATCACTTTGCCTGTTCATTTTGTTGTAAGTTCCATCATAATAAATCCAGTCCATTAATCAACCATAAAGTTCACTCATTTCTACAACAGTTATTTCAAATTTGTAAGAGAAGATAGAAGCCTTTCAATGTTGTATGTCGATGCAAATATATTTTCTCCGCATTCAATTTTGTTTTCCATGTTTTTGTATTGATACAGGCTCTGAGCTGGAGTTTATGGAAGCTAGTTCATAATTCATAATTCAAAATTCAAAGACAATTCTGTAACAGAATAAATAATGATTGGTTATTCCAAAACTTTGTGTCTAAAACCAATATTGCTTCTTACATAATCTATTAGTCCTACAAACTTTGAAGTAATCCTGGGAGCGTCAAGCTAAGCTTCCTAAATTACTGTTGGATGCTGTGGCCATTAACAATACAGTCCATTACTTTCTCACAAATTCTCAAGTCACAGATCATTTATTAAAATTTTCTTGTTATAATTTCCGACGTGCTTTGTGTATCATGTCCTGGATCCATATTCTATTCATTTATCTTTAGTTGGGATAAGTGATATCAATGCTATAGCATAACATTATCATGATTCGAATCAACAATTCTAAAATCAGATTATTATTTAATATTACATTTATGTAAATTATGAACTGGATTTTTCATAAGTAAATTTTCAACGTCGATAGAACATTATTCTTTTTCGTAGTATACTATGTTCTTGTGGTTGATTCATATTTGTATACGAAACAAGATATTAATTTATATATAGTATCCACTTGAATCCGACAGAATAGAGGTTACTTGAATTGGATATTAAATGGAAAATTAAAATGCAACTGCTTAAAATCCCCGCCATGCTTGGGGACAGTCTGCTCTCTACAATTTTGCAACGTGTATCATCTCCCGAATTTTTCGTTGCTTTCGTTTGAATCGATTTATTGAAGTGTATAAACTTCCTATTTTGTAACCTATTACTGGTATCATATTATCATCAATCAACTTTTACAAGGAGATTACGAAGGAAGTTACATAATTTTGTATAGGAAACTTGAAGATTTTTATAAATATGAAAAGATTCTTAAGTGACACTTGCCAATCTTTCCAACTCATTTCAAGATTCTTAAATCGAATCATAACGTTTTTGTATTGAGTCCTTCTTTATTGTAATTATCCACTTCTATAATATGATCAGTATTCTCAAGCTCAGCAACTCTCTTGTTCTCTAGATTTCAATGTTCAGAAGGTTTTGTCAAGCATTATATACTTTGATAAATAGTGTGGCCTGTGGAGTGGATATGGTTGGACGTCACGTGACTGGAGAGGACTTTATGACCCGTCAGGAGAGATATCTATCTGAGAAATGTTCAACTGTAGCTTCCCTTCGTCACTTCCCTTGACATTTGTCTCTGCCCGCTCGACCAAGCCCTGCACATGGAAACTTTTCTTGAACTAAAATTGTTTTTCTCAGGATGAAATCTCAGTGAATATGATTGCTACTCATTTGGTAACTTGTTGAAACTGAATTAGCATTAATGTACAGGTAAAGGAATGAATTTTAATAGATTGTTATCGAACTACAAAATTCCTGTAAATTATGTTGAGATGTCTTCTCTTTTTACAAACTGCTCTAAAACCAAGAAAATCTGCAATGATGTTCAAATACTTTTTATAAATAATAATGAATAGCTCTCACATTATTCCCTTCTTTTCCAGTAGTTGAATTAATAGTAGTTGGGAATTGTATATGAAAAACCGAAGCGATAATCTCCAATAAGTAAGCTTCCAAGTGGGTAACTCAATCTCCAAGTAAGTTTCCGGATATCCTCTTATTTTATACCTATTTATGAAGTGCTTGAAACAACAAATATATAAGTCTGGTTATGTTCCTCTGTAGTTCTACGATACTTCAGTCTCATATCGAACAATATGCAGTGAACAAGCATGTGTCGATTTTTGAAGTATTGTACAGCAAAACGAGTTGGATATTCTCGAAACAAATTCTGGTTTCTTCCTTTGCAGCTTTGCAGTTTTATAATCAACAACAATTTCAAATCTGCGACGATACCTTGTTCACAAACAGAGAGAGAGAGCTCTACTCATTTCTGTCATTGATTGGGGCTTATCTATCGCCGACTGACAGAGCATGCCAAAGTTTTAATTGAGCACAAAGTATGGATGGCTTAATCCGGCGAATTATCTAGGCTGATTGCACCCGGCCAGTATGTGTTACGGATCATTTGTGCTAAACCATGCGAACGACGCTTTGTGAATTGTAAATTTTCAAATTAATTGCGCTGGTCTACCAGCCAACTAAGATAGGCTACTACAAAGCGGGTGGATGGTTTGATGGTATTTATCGGATGTGTTGCCGGACGCTGATAAATAATCAGAGCTGTCGGGACACAGTTGACATGCAGTCTGATTTAATTGCACAATTTCTAGTTTCATCAAGTGACGTGGGATTTATTGGAACTTGACTGACGTGTTATTGGTTCAATTATCGGCCATCAGCTTATTGACCAACTCACATTTGTAGGCTTTTAACTTTTTCAATTTGATTACTTTTCATTATAGTGTTTCTATTTGTTTCAAAAATCCAATTTTTAAATGATCAAACAGTTGATATTAAATTATACGAATTTCTTCACGAATTGAAAATTGTCAAATCACAACTCACTCCTTAAACCTGCATAATCAGTAATTATTATTTATCCATTTTTTTAAATACAATTACAAAAAATTTAGTAATGACTATATAATTATGATAGTATCAGTAGAATGAAGATCAATATCAAAAATATCAGTAGTAGAATAAGCACTGAGTCAGTACTTAATTGTTCAAAACTAGATGAACTTTATGATCCCCTCATCCAAATCCAATCTAAGATCGTCACATTAGATGAGGTTAGGAACATTGGGCTAGAAGAAGTTAATTTTGAGGTTGAAAATGAAAAAAATCTTTATTAGTCGGAGTTAGGACTTTCAAGTCCTCTCTACCACTCAACCTCGAAGGTAAGGTTGGGTTTTTAATGATAATATGCTAGGAAACTTGGAATATTTGATTATTTTGAAATTCCGAATCAGGAGTTTTGTCATTGTAGTTGACAAAATTGCCCACTGGAGGCTCCAGGTTGATCACTCTTTCGATTTTTAGCCTCTCGTCTATTTCTTCTCTACCCAGATACCTACCCCAACCATTCAAAAAACCTTCTCCAAACCATTTTCCACCTTTGACTGTTTCTCAGTAGAGAGGAGTATTTGTACCATGTTACAATATGTCGTACAATAAGCACTGATCTTAACTAATATGATAGATTCATTTGTAGTGTGAAATAACTCTCAAACTGAAAAAAATAGTATGGCAATCTACCATATTATTGGACATGATAGTAAAAAATTGAATGTGAAGGAGGAATTCAAAATTTATTTACATTCTAAACTTAATAAAAATAAAACACTAAACATCACCCATATGGAGAATCATCACCCAATTTTCGAAAAAAAAATTAAACTAAAAAATATCAAATAAATAAATAAAAAATGATAGATAGGGGCAGCTGCTTAAATAGTTTACTGGAAGATGTTATTTAAAATAACAAAACTATTAGTAAACATTTATAACCTGACGATGGTGTGATCACCAAAACTAGTACTTACGTTACAATTTGTATTATTGTTTTATTATTTTATTAATTTTAAAGGGTACTATAATTCTATTTTATAAATGGCAATCTACATTTATCACGTAATACCTAACCTGTGAATACGCCTTCTCCACTACGTGCTAATGGTCGACCTCTTGTCAACACTTGACTATTAGTTTGAATGTAATCAGACGCCGAGAAGCGAGAATTGGCAGGCAGGAATGGCGCCGACACAATACCTGAGGGACAAATTAGAGCCAACCCTGACCGCAATGCAACCAATGGGTATAAAAGCGGTCATCCAATGAGACTTTGCTCAGTGCCCCTCCCTTCCACCCAATGTAAACAACATGTTGTTACCCCTCTACACCATGCTTGTGGTTGACTGGTCTATATGGTTACCATGGTGGTGCGACCTTCACCATTGATTCACCCGTCAACTAAGCAAACCTCTCTATTCGACGAGGGAGCAATTCGATAATATTCAATGTTGTATTTCTGTCACATTTACATCAACATGATTATTGACTATATTCACTAGTATTACAAATTTAATACAGCCATTTTCCACGTCTATAGTCCAATTCTACATAATTCATCATCATTTGTGAGGAACCTTCTGCAAGTTTCGTATATGTATATTGCTTGTACTTTCCAAGAAGAATAATAAAGATAATTTTAATTTTAATTATGTTTCATGTTGAATAGTTCTGAAGTGTTATTGGTGCACTTTTGAGTATTTGCTACTTGTTTTCTATTACTGTATCAATATCGAGGACAGTGCTTCGATCTGGTGTACAAAAGCATAAACATTTATTACGAAAGACGAAATTATAATAACATTCATAGTTCGTACAGAAATGTAAATTGAGATTAATTTCCCAAAGGAATGCAAAAAATTTCCTCACAAAGGCCCGGTTGCACAAAGGAGGTTGAATTTTAATCCATTTTAATTTCACGTGAACCAAATCAGAGAAGACCATTTCAAAAAGATTGATCCACTGGTAATCAGGATTGAAAATAACCCGGCTTTTTTGCAACCGGCACTAAGTATCTGATTGAATGATTACAAAAGTTCAACAGAGTTCACTCACTCCCATCAATAGAAGACGAAATAATTATTATCATCTGTTTTTTCAAGGATGAATAATAATTATCCTTTTAATGTCCTTCAGCGAGTTTTCCCAGGGATGAGACATAGTGCAATCGAATTTATATTATAAACCTACTATGTTCTGAATTTGAGACTATGTTGAGAATCGTTAGAGCCGTTTTCGAGATCCGGTGAAATACAAACATATATAGTGAGGTCCACGTTATAATGGCAGTGGATAAAGATAGGAGAATAGCGATGTCGATTCTCTGCATTGATTAATTATATTTCTACCCTCTCAAAAACATAAGTGGCATCGCTGTGGACCGAGAAAAGGATAGTACCACCGGCTTTGTCGAATGATAGACAAGGATAGCAAAACCAAAGTTGAACAAATACTGTCATTATAACGTGGACCTCACTATAGACATCTAAACCACGGTATTTAGATGAAAACGGTAGTGGTCATGAAATGTGTGCGCAGTGGCCAGCCAGCTAGATTGCGTCATCGCCACTAACCGACGTTTTTAACACCTATTGGCAATTTATGAAACTTATTTGTTAAAAACAGATGATTGGATATGAAATGACGTCAGCTACACCGGAAATTTAGCACAATCATAAGAGTGACACCTACCATCTTCTTCTATATACCGTGATCTAAACATCCAAACATCTAAACTTATAAACAGAAATTGCTCGTTTAATAGTATAGGCTTGTATGAGTATCCATGTTCAATTGTTGAAAAATAAAATGAATAAATCTTTTAAATGTGCATTTCATCATTCTGAAATTGAAAATTGAAGTACCCTTCACTACTACTGCCATTTTTCTTGAAAAGATACGTCTATATGATCCACTGCTTTGAATACAGTTTTCTAAATTCCTGACATTAATTGTGTCTGACATCCTGATATAGATGTGTATTTAACCACTGATTGTTGGTAGAAAAGTGTTCATGGAAAATACAGAATGTATTTGAAAAATGTTTTTCAGCTCACTGTGAAAAATAAAACGGTTGATGTAGGTTTACTTTCTACATTTTTTCTGTACATCTTCCTTCAAATTTTCAATACATCTTTTAAATTCAATATGGTAATACTTCATTCCATGACAATCTATTTATTGATGGTTTTTTCTGTTTTCAGGTAAGCCAAGAAATCATCATTGATCCCTGTAGCGTTCCGTTGGTCTTGTAAGTAAATATTCCCTGATATTTCAAAATGTTTAGATTCACAGCACAATGTAGAAATTCAATTAAAAAATGTCGTTATTTAAATCAAGTACAAGATCTAAAAGTATGATAGTGAGATCCAGTATATGGGTGACGGGTGTATTGAGTGAATGTATGGAGTACAGTTCATTCTTATTATAGGTAGGATACTAAATTTAACAGAATCATAATATTATTATAGCAGAATTATATTAAATAACATGTTAATATTATGTATCTATTCTGCCTCGGATATTTGGAAAATCAAGTTAAAGGTTGAAGACATAAATAAATAAACACCACAATTCGTTGTAAAGTCGATATTAATTAAATTGGAATTCGCATTTCGTCTGCAGTGTGGTGACATGACATCTAGATTGCCTGCCACTCTGAGTAATGTCTCTTCTCTTCTTCAGAGAATTCGTGAACGTAATATTCTATTACCTATTCCTTATTCTCTCCCGTTTCCTTCATCATACTTTCTCCTCTCTGTTTCTACTCTCCCTCTTCCCATTTCCTTTTATACTTTCATTCACCTGGAATCCGCTGTCCAATTTCACTCTCTTTTTCCACTTCCTATAAGGTTCTTCCCTAACCCCAACCTCTTCACATTTATTAATTTATGTCGTTCTTCATCCCCCTAAATCCTTCACTATTCCACTCCTTGGTAATTTATTTTCTTCCCTACTCACTACACAATTCAACTTCCTGTTCGTCATCACTTTCTCATACTTTATCTACTGTTTCCTTTTCTGTTATTCCTTTGTCTTTCCTACTTCCACTACTTCCTACTCTCTCTTATTCTCTTCATTTCATCCCCTTATCTTCTTTTCTATTTTTATTCCACTCAATCTCTTAAAACTCATCTCTTTATTCTGCTCCTACTCCTAGTTCTACTCTCTCCTATAAGAAAAATGTTTTTTATCCTTCTTCCTCTACAAGTTCTTCTTTTCTCCATTATTTTTCTCTTTCTACTTATTCTTTCCCTTTTCCTCTCCCCTGTTCTTTCTTTTTTCTCGTATTCCTCCTCTTTTGTTCTTCTCTTCTTCTTCTCCTTCTCTTCCTCTCCTCCTTCTCCTCTTCTCCTCCTTCTTCTTTTCCTCATCTTCCTCTCCTAATCCTCCTCTTCTTCTTCTTTTTCTTCTTCTTCTTCTTCTTCTTCTCCTCCGCCCCTCCTCCTCCTTCTCCTTCTCTTCCTCTCATTCTCCTTCTTCTCCTCCTCTCCTTCTCCTTCTTCTCCTCTTCTCCTCCTCCTTCCTTTCCTTATCTTCCTCTCCTCCTCCTCCTCCTCTTCTTCTCCTCCTCCTCCTCTTTCTCTTCCTCCTCCTTCTCCTTCTCTCCTTCTCCTCTTCCATCTTTTCCCTATCTTCCTCTCCTCCCTCTCTTCTTCTTCTTCTCCTTCTCTTCCTCCTGCTTCGTCCAACTTCACAGGTGCCACTGATCATGGTTAGAAGAAGACGGGGTGAGCCTATTGTGGCATGGTGGCGACATTTCCAATGCAGGGAAGCCATTCGGATGGCAGTTAGTGACGAGATCTGAGTGCTTTACCGTGTACCTGGTTCCACCTATGAGTCGTCGCGTCACTGCTACCTGCTATGTGTCAATCTACCTCAATACAATAGTCAACACCTACCATGTCATCCACTCCTCCTCCTCATCCCTCTTCCCATCCTCCTCTCCTCCTCCTCCTTTCGTTCCACCACACCCTCCACCTGTCACCCACTGGAGCCCTGTCCCTATCATGGTAATCGACGAAGAACAAAACACTGGAAAAGATACAACAAAAGCTTGTGATTTTCACTCGTCGTCGCCAAAGCACTGACAACTGTCTGCTGTTTTTTCGAGTCTGTGTTCATCTGTCTGTTGCCTGATTCGTCTCATTGTTTCTTGCACTCCATATCTCTCCTTCTACAAGTGAAGTGCACTCAGTGAAGCAAAGCTACGCTCTCCAGAGTTGCATTCTACCCAGGTCCTATATCGATGTGATTCTCGTTTTCAATACTTACTAAATATGTTTATCTATCACCTATTTCATCTTCCCTCTATTGTATTTTATTATGAACTTCAATTTTTCATGGTATACTGTCATGATAAGTTTCACTCCACATGGATGCAAATAACAACTTTAGTTTGCTAATGTGATAATACTTTAGTTGATGTCGATGGCTCAATATGTACGATATTATTTTCTTCAATATTTGTAACTGATCAATACTGATGCGGAACTGAAAATAATTATTATTCATTTCTTAAGTTCAATTTAATTTTATAATGTCAATTTTTGTAAATGTTTTCATAGGCAACAGCCTAGTAACAATTGTCAGTAAATATCTTATCTTATCTCATCTTAAATATATCATATTTTATACAGGCTTCCGTGACTACCACCACTGAATATGCCAATCTGTTTATTATTCTTCATTATTTTATTATTATTCATTATTATAAACATTTATTAATTTTCTACGACTTTCGAATCTCTCGTTAACTTCCCTCTTGCAATCTAACTCTCAAAAAAAGGTAGTCATCCTATTCTATTGTCTTTCTCTCTACTCTTCCTTCTTCTTTCTTTCCCGGTTGTGTGTTGAAGGGAAGGATATTATTTTATATCCTTTTCAGAGAGTCGAAAATTATTTGTTGAAACACCGCTGATATGTGTAGTTACATTCATCGTTATTCAAATTGCATTCAATCTTCATTCAGATTTCTAATTTTTCATGCTTTGAATAGTTATTAGTTCTACGTTCATTCAATATAAATTAGTGTAAGCTGTGAAGTCAGAATATATTGTAATATACATGAATAAAGAACTCTAATCTAATCTAATCTCTCTCTTTCTCGTCTCTTCCTCGTCACAAACAATTTCCGATATGGTATAAATAATGCACTTTTCTCTGTTGTCCTATCGTTTAAAAGTTTTCAGCCCTCTGTTACCTGGAAGTGGTCAATATGTCCCTCAAATATTGGGGAACATCGAAGGGTTTTTCAGCGAGCTGAAAAAGTGTTTCCCTCCACCTATAAAAGCCGTACCAATGAATAATGAATGAAAACCTGTTGTATGCACTCTTTTTTCGTTCTCATTGTTGTATTGTGACAAAGTTTATCACAATCATGTATTGTATATTCTCACACTAGGCTCATCTTTATGATGTGCATAATTTCATGTGTCATTGTCATTGATGAATGAATCATTCTCCTTTTTCCTTACCTTCTTAGTTATTTATATAGTGGCAATATATGAATACATAATATAATGTTGTCTTTTCCCAAAGAAACTCTCATGTATTATTACGTAGGAGTGAGTCAATTTTGTTGTCCATCGAACTTGACCTGTAAATACGTAAATATGATACTGTACTTTGAATATCACTATTGTATAGTAACGATATGAATTTTGGAAGCTTAACGTTCGGGTTGGAATCCAGATCAATAGTGAGGTCCACGTTATAATGACAGTGGATAAAGATCGGAGAACAGCGATGCCGATTCTCTGCTTTAATTAATTATTTTCTACACTGTCAAAAACATACTTGGCATGGTTGTGGACCTAGAAAAGGATAGTACCACCGGCTTTGTCGAATGATAGACAAGGATAGCAAAACCAAAACTGATCAAATACTGTCATTATAACGTGGACCTCACTATAGTTTAATGGAAAATTAGTAGTCTTGTGAAAATTAAAATAGGTTCTGTTATTAGACAGACAATATTTTTTCTTTATCGCACACCGGTCTATGTTTTTCGTTCCTGCACATTAGAACTGTCAGCTGTTCCTTTTTACAAAGCTCCTTAGTTTACATGGAATCTATCTACTGAGTCGAGGGTAGAAATACTGAGGATCGAGAATTGGAACTGAGGAAGAAATGAGAGAAAAGTTCAAATGGTACGGTATGTGAAAAAAGGAAGAGTTGCAGCTAAATAAGAAGAGATGTGAATACATATGCATTTTGGCTACTAAATAGTGTACTTCAAATGCAAAATGCTAAAAATATGCAGAGAAATGCCGTAGGAAATAGAGCAGGAAATACTTGGGGAAGAGACTATAAAGATGTAAATTTTTGGAAGGGAAACTAGAGTAACAAAACATTGAAAAATTATTCCAGAATGGAGACGAAATGTAGGGAAAAGAGACAATGGGATATGATGAATGGAGAGTGTGAGAAAGTTTATTTGTTTTACGGTGCTTTGTCCATTTCATTTACGCTCATTCGCAGCGAGAATCATCCCGCTGTCACTGAATGAATTCTCTGCGATGAAGCAACTTTTCAATTTCACATTCCAAATTGAGTTCTCTCTGTATTTTTATCAATCTGTTAGAACAACTTTGCGTTCTAGGTTTTTATACAGCGTGAAGGATGCTTTTATTTTGTGCAATAGATCAGGCTACTTCCATTCTTCAGATTATAGCAATTCGTTTTTTGGCTGTCCGATGATGGAATTGATGATCCAGTAGTTCTCTTCGTATTCTATATCGTATTTATTATGCGTTGGACTATCTGGGTTTCTAATAAATAAACTGAATATTAATAAATAATTCACGCTTCATCGAATGAAAACGTAGGAACTCTGAGGGAGTAAAAGCTGAAGTACTGTGTTTAACAGACCGACATCGATCCAAGTAGTTCACAGTTTGGACGCATGATGGCGACTCCGTCTAGGAGCTGAATTTCCACTGAGTTTCCCTCAAAGTAGTGTTGCTTCTGTGGGTGGTTCTCTCACATCTTGAAATTGTTATTTAAGTTACTGACTTTGTGATTGATGAAGTTCATAAAAACGCTTCATTTTCTCATAGAATATACCCCATAAGTTTCGCTTTCATACCAGACTAAATTCGCACTTTATATAAAAGCGAAATGGCACTCACTCACTCACTCGCAGAACTAAAAATCTACTGGACCAAAAACGTTCAATTTGGTAGGTATGTTCAGTTTGCCCTTTAGAGGCGCACTAAGAAATCTTTTGGCGATATTTTAACTCTAAGGGTGGTTTTTAAGGGTTTAAAGTTCTTTTAGCATGTATATTCTTCTTATTCCAATATCTTAAAATTATAATTGAAAAATGTCCATACCATATTTAATACAGAACTATAATCTAGAGAGGGTACCTCTTCGAAACAGTTGTTCTGGTAACTAAATTAAAAATTTTGTCAGGTTGGCATTAAGTTGAGTTGACTTTGTTAGGTTGGCACCAAGTTGAAGATTGAAATGCATTTATCCAATTTAGCCAAAATTAGCAATTTCTCAGCTTCTCTGCGTTTCCTCACATTTTTCAATAATTGATGGAAATATATTAAAAAAAATTCAGTACACATCTTTAGCTGAGGTGGAAGAATTTTGTTCGCCAAAGATACACCGATAGTAACAGGTGTTTTTCGAGATCAAATTGACATAATACTTTCAAATTCGGTACAGAGGTTCCGCTGAGGTCTACATGCAGGCGAGCGAAGCGAGCCCGCTGATCTCATTTTTGGACGATCCAGTCGGGGGTCCAGGGGGCGGAGCCCATTGCATGGCCGGGTAACTTACCATGAGTAATATTTGATGGAGTTCTGGAAACTACACTAAGAAATGTTATTCTTCCTCTACTTTCGACCATTACTGGAACTTTCCAGTTAGGTCCACCCTCTTATTCATTCAGCATAGGCAGAGTGCAGAGACCATTAGTTCAGTCCCCATTCAGACCAATAACCGTGATTTCGAAATGGCTTAGACGCCAAACCCAACTGAACAATCAGTGTTGTCTCTTCTATTATCTTATTTCTCTTCCTTCTCCGTCTCCTACTACCATACTCTTTCGCTCCTCATCCTTGTTTACCACTCCCCTCTCTTTTTACTATCTTCCCATTCACAAAAACTATTGAGTGGTTCTGGAACTACCATTCAGAACTACTTTAGTTCTACACTGAGAGGATCATAGTGACAACATTTTGGTCTTACTATTGCGAAAAAGTTCATTTTTTCAATTGAATTGTTGTTATTTCAATAAATTATAGACTAAATTATATTACTTCAAGTGGTTGTTTCATTTCGGACACCAGCTATGAGATTCCAAGCAGGTAATGATTTATTCTACTGTAGTAGTGAAAATTTTGCCAAGTATTTCGATCTTCATTCAGTTCAATTGAAAAAGATTGGTAGTTTGAGTAAGTGAAACTTCAATATGTTTGTTGTTCCTGGAATTCTATTAATTTGTTATTGCACTTTGTCAAGGATTTTTCTCATAAAGCAACCTCAATCACACTTAACACTTGTCTCTTTGAAAAAACCAATTAAAAAAAAATGTTCACCATTTTCAACCATATAGATAATTAACCAATTAATCAATTTTTATGATTTTAAAGCTCATGATTCCCATTTGTCAATTACTCGTCATAAAAATGTGTAATTCTGGTTATCCTTTTGTACACAGTGCTACCAAATTTTGTTGCTTTGATAACGCTTTATTTTATTGATCTACTATTACCCTCATGGTATTTCTTGGTAGAGATACCTACCCTTTCTGTCCTGCCGTAATACCCAATGTCACTTCCTATACTCATGGGTTGAAGGTGAATCACTAGAAATTTTCACTTTCACCTCCTGATTAAGATTTTTAATTTTATAAAATGCAAAATTTATGAAAACCATTTCAAATGTAATCATAACTTTAGTTGCCTTGATTATTCATTCATTTATTTATTCATATACAAATACAATCAAGGTAAAATTATTATGAAAACTGTTTGTTTGATTTCATAACTGACATGAAATAAGGTGTTATCAATATTTATAAATGCTTCACTGATCAATATTTGACTCTTTTCACAATTGTAAATCTGAAAATCAGACAATTCTATCAGATTTTCTAATTGGCAAGATTAATCCAAATTGAGGTGAGACAAGTCTAGCTTTTATCGATTTCTCAGACAAATACACGAGAGGGAAAGAGTATGAGTGAGAGAGTAATCTAATTGCGTTTTCAAGGTCATTAATTATTTACACACAACAGTGACATCGGTTGTTTTGTTGGAAAGCCAAACTGGTGTGGCGTATGAAGTGTGGAATCCCTCAATTGATAGGGTGGGAAATTAGAATAAGGGCGTCCCTTCTTTGTTGAATAATTTGATCTTGTCATAGGTGTATTGATGGAATATGATTATGATGGAATTGATAATGTTTCAGCTCAAGATAGCTTCAATAGGTTTAAGATGATAACATATACTACGATACGCTATCGTATCATCAATTATATTGATTGATTGAATTCAGTTATGATTAGTCTTCGGAACACATAACCTATCCTTGGAAATCACCATCCAATTTTAAAAGTAGCTGCTGTAGTTTATTGATCGATAATTGGTTTTTGAAATGGTTTCATTAAATATATTCAAGAATAAACAATCACACTTGAGTTGTGACAGTTATTTTTCCCATCAACATGAATTGAATGTACTAACTGATGTATAATTGCTCGATTGAATAATAATTACTCTGAAACTCAGCGTAAGAATGCACTATCTGAAATTCTTGCAACCCTTTCTTTGAAAACAAAGTTATCTGTATTATCAAATTTTACATTTTCAAATTATCAATATTCTTGAATCATAAATAATATATTTCTGGTCATATGTATAGAAATTTTTGAGGTTTTCTTCTCCTAAAAATAATATTCTCAACTATTCAATTATAAAACAAATAGGTTGTCACTGAAAGAATTGTACAGTACATTCTAACACTTGAACATTCCATCTCAATTTTCACTGATGATTAATCGTTTTCTAGCAGATAGAAGATCTTCTAGAATTTTTTCATCAATTGCAGCAATCTACAGAGTATTGATATTGATAATTGAAAATACCATCATATTATGGTGATTGATGCTTCAGTGAATGTGAGAAATAATAAAGTACTATCAATTTCTGATATTTCTGGAGCTAGCCCAATAAACTTTGGATCCGGCTTGTGTAGTCTGTAGTCTATGATAGGAATAGTGTTTTTTATTTCACGTGAATAAGTAACAGAATGGAGTAATTGACTAGACCGTCCCCGCCATACATAGCAAAACATCGCTTGTTCAAATTAATTGTATGATCTTGCTGTTAGTTTTGTATAACCGATCTGGTTCGTAAGGTGTAATCATACTCTAGTATTTTTTTAAAACACATTTTTCAAAAAACAAGCAGAAACTGCATTCATAGTGCAATAACTAAAGATTATATATCGGAAAACTATTAAATATAAAATCGAATAAATATATTTGAATTTACTGATGGATTCAATATTGTGATCAGTATAACACAAATGAATCAAATTGAAATAGTAGATTTGTGAATAAATTTGAGTACTTCTTGCAACAGTAAATTGTAAAGATATGAAGTTAAGCTACTTGAAGCTCTACTCAGCTCTACCAACTCTCATATTAAGGAAAGAGATTTCAGCATTAGTAGAAGAATATCAATATCATTCAGCAGAAGAATATGAACTATTAGCAAACAATTTGATTGTATGGTTTGAGATATTGTGATATTTCTCTATAATTGAAAGGATAAGACGTTGATGTTGTCAATGCCACTATATTTGTTCAAAAATTTGAAATTTGAAATTTATTTGCCAACAAAATCATACATTACAAAAATTTGATATAGACAAGTCTAACAAAAACACAATATCTTAAACTAAGAAATAACATAGAATAGAACTTGACTAATCATGAAAACCTAAGATAAAAGTAGAATTTTTTAGGCGCCACCAGTAAAAGAAAAAATATCTTGCCCGCTGGTGGGAGTATTTATATAAATAAATAAATAAAAACAAAAACTTGGAAAAAGTTGGTCAACTAAAAAGAATAAACGAGTAAATAAATAGATAGCTTAAAAACGAATGAAAAACAATATTAAATGAGAAAAAAAGACAAATCTTCTTAGAAAGCTCAACTATGAATCGTGGATAATATATTTCAAAGATGTGTCAGGTCTTAAGTTATAAAACAGTTTATCAGTTCTGATAAATGTATCTTTGTTTTAACAATATGTTTGAGGAGTCTTTTGAAATAAAGTTACCTTATTTTCATTACATCAGATTCAACAAAGAGGGATTCACTTGAATATAACCTAGGTTTTTTAAAAATTGTCCATAATTATGTACTTTTGAATCAAAAATAAATTAAGAAGGTGTGTGTCATAGGATCCACCCCATACAACTAAACCATATTGAATTAAAGACTGTACAAAAGCATAGTATATCATCCTAAGACTTTCCCATGTTAAAAATGTTGTTAATTTTGTAAAATTTATAGTCTGCTTATTTCAGTTTATTGCAAAGGAAAGTTATGTGTGGACTCCACCTCAAATATCCGTGTATTATTACACCCAGATATTTAATTTCATTAACTTTTTCAATAGATGGGCAGTCACAGGTGAGAGTGTGTGCAGTTCAAATGCAGCTTGATTCTAAATTCTGAATTCACCTGCATTTGCAGCAAAATTCATGAATTTGATTTTTGAAATATTAAGACTAAGGGTATTTGAGTCCAACCATTTTTTGACTATAAATAATACTAATTACTAAATATACTAATTAGTTTAAATTACAGAACCAGGTTTCATGGCACCACCTGCCACATATTCAGTTGAACTGATGTTTAATGTTATTGTTGAAGGAACAGGTTCCTTCATCAATAACAATCAACCATGAAACCTGGCTCTGTAATTTGAAATATTTTTTTAACAAATATAGTGAGTGGTATTGACAACATCAACATCTTATTCTTCCAATTATTATAAAACACTTCTCTCAAAGAGTCATTTTCCAAATTATACAAGTATCTGCATTAGACTTCTCTAAGTAATACAGAAAGACTTCATCAGATTTCTCATATCATGTCATCCGTATCAACTCGTTTCATCATATTGTATCAAATAGCCATTGTTCATTAGATCGATCCACGTTGATGAATGGAATTCATTTTGTATGACCGTACAGTATAGTGAGCCAGCATTCCTCATAGATAACATCAATTCCTCCCATGCAAACAAAGCTGACAGTTGAAAGTGAATCTCACTGTGGCAAGAATCGAAAAGCCAGGAGTTGGGTAATGGATTGCATCCAGCTGACGACAAATTTCTTGTTCACTGACGAATTGGCCAGCAACACACTCCTTCAACAATCCACTTCTCAGCTCAGATAGATTGCTTGTATATATGGTATCAATAGACATATAGATCGCTTGTATATGGATGAGACGACTTGTATAGATGTTTAGTGTCTACGTATATAGCAATGTGGCTTTTTGAAGTAGTGATTTGTGTGGATGTCGTTACTTTGACAACTGACCGCCATTAGGTTGCCGGCAACTGGCTTCAATTTCCCAGGAGTCTCGAAACTGGATAGTAGTCACGTGCTCAACATATTGGTCATGTGCTCACGTGTGTACTATGTATGCCTCTTATATACGGTGGTGTTAGAGTGTATTACTAGTGTTCTAGATTGAGCATCCAGTCAACAATCATGACTTGTGATGATCACCTGTCTATCTATTTTGTTATTTGATAAACTCGAATTGGAATTCGGGAATCCAACCATAAAAACAGGAGTTACAGTGCTGTTTGCTATTTCCTCTATAATGTAGATCGTTGTCGCTCTTCCGATTGAGGATTCTTGTTACGTATTGAGAACAGAAAAGCCATAAAAAATTGTTTCTTGTTGTTGTTTACGTTTCTTGTCAGACAATTTTTTTCTGTACATTTAGAGCTGCTTTCGTACACCGCAGAATTAGAGTATAATATAAATATTGTATATCACTTCGTGGAAAATTCTCTGTTCCAAATTCGCGGGAAAGAAGAAAATTCAGTTTTTATCTCTGTAATTCAACATTGCAGGATATGTAATTATAGTTGAGAATTGTGTATGAAGCAAGACAAAGTCATTTCAAATTCACCGTGTATGTTCACAATCAAAATTATGTACTATTTGAAAAGAAACTAAACAAACAATAAAATTATTCAATTTTATTCTCTCGTACAAAAAATTGAATAGGCTTCATTTGTTTGAGTTCTTGCTCTCTAATTCTACGATTTGATAAAGAGGATAGCCTATGTTAGAGTGTAGCTATAACTGTTCACAATGTATTGGAAGAGTTGACATTCTATATAATTGAGTAAAAGTGCATTTGAAAAACATGAACGTCGCTTTTCTGAGAAAATATTTCTATTTGAGAAAGATCTATTTGAGAAAAATAATTTCTCTGTAGATATACACTCCACTTCATTATAAAATCAACCTTATGAAATTTTCTTTTCAATTAGTTTAATGTTACCACAGCTGCAGGGCCTTAAAGAGCTCATTCATTCGGTTAGCTGACAGAAACAATTTTTCAATCTTTCAGCCCTTATTAATAGCATCTCTCATTGAAGCGCGAAACCTAATTTAGTATGGCGTGTGAGCCTCCCCACCTCCAGTCACAAGGATTCAATGGAAAATCTTTCCATTAATGTTGTAGAGCATTGGTCGACACGCTATCTGAAATGTATGAAAGGAAAAGGAATGAGGAAGAGGATTGGAGGATTTCTGATGAAAGAGTGAATGGAAATGGAAAGGGTAATGGTCGTGGGGAAACGTGATGAGGCATCAGACATCGAGACTTGAAATGTACCCTGCCAAGTGATGCTCGCTCAAAGAACTGCCTCTTATGGTCTGAGTGAGATAGCAGTAGGATACATGATGGAAACTGAAAAGATGTATTTTCGCGTGCTATATTGATATGAGGAGTTGAGTTGCATTATATCCCACCTATAAGAGGAAAATTATCTGTTTACAAAGTTCCGTTCATTTCACACCGTATGATGTTAAATTTCACGATGCTCTTCAGAGGTTTGGAGCAATAAATAATGAATAGTTGTAAGTTTCATGTAATGTTAAGACTGCTGCAGACTATTATCTGTGACTCTACTGGCTACATTGGATATACTGGCTAAGCATGCTAATAATTCATTTTTTGATTGATAAGAATAAGTCAAGTAGGCTATGCTATCTTCACACACGTCTGTAGACGTCTCTTGCGGTTGCGGTATAAATCTGAGACGTTACTTTAGGCTTAAGAGAGTGGTGTGAAATGAGATTTTTATTTCATTCGATGTACTATTCAATCATTTAATTTTATTATAAATTTAAAACATTGTAAGGAATATTGATAGGTAAACCTGATTTGGCTGAATTCAGATATAAATTGTATTTACTGGAATTGTTTCTTTGTTTGAAGGACGTCTATTATTTCTAATGATAAAGTCAGTTGCATGCTATTCAATCATGAAATTTCCCAATTGAGGCTGATGTGGGGAGACATTTGATCAATTTCGCTCCTATCATTTCATAGACTCATGTTGTGTCAAGAATGTGTATTTTGTCATTAGTTCTATATTCTGTATACTAATTCCGCTATGGCTATGGTTTTCTCCCATTCCCTTTTTCAGTCTGTTTCTAATGAATGCTTCACTGAGAATTTTTATGGAACTTCTCCATTTCCATTAAACAAAAACTGTCACTTTACTCATAATTTTTTCTTCAAAAATATTAGAAAATTGAATGATAGTTGTTAAATATATTTATTGAATCTCCATCTTGAATTATTTCCAAGATTACAAAGGTTACAAGGTATGTTGGCCCTTTGTGTTTTTTATCGAGAAGAGGCTAGAAAATCTATAGATCTCTGACCTTTACCTTTCTCTTCATCTTTATTAATTTCCACCGTCATTTCCTCCTCCTTCCTACAGAGAATTTCCCATTCAAACATTTAATATTCCGTTTAAGATCAACTCTGCTATTAAACATGCAGAAGTTTCTGTATATGGTCCAATATTTCTTTACATTCTCTTCGTCGCAATTATCTTTATCTCATCCGTTTCATTAACTTGCCTGCAAACTAGATGGCTTCTACGCAGTATATTTGTTGAGAAAGAGTTTCCATTTTTCTCTTTTGTTGAAGTTATTATTTTCTCTCGTTCAAACGAAGGCAATTTCTTTGTTTCTCGCCGAATCAAATTGCTGGAACGTTGTCTTCCATCAACGAAAATCCCTCTCGGGAACAATTATTAGTCTCCTTTTTCAGTTCAGACCCAATTCCAAATATAAATTATGATTTCAATTGACATTTTAGTGGATAATTTCCGGTGAAAACCCGTGAAATCGTTCAAATCTAATTTTGATCCATTAGATATTATTGTTAATAGCGGGGCACTGAGCTTCGCTCCTTATTTATTTATTGACTTTTGATAAACCAAACACAATTCTTTAAAATGATTGGGGAAGTACTAACAGCACAGCCCATAACTGTTTCTTTCCCGAATTTTGATTTATACACTATAAATAGTCCAGAAAGTAGGTTATGTTCGATACACTCAATTCAGGTTCAATTCTCTGTCTGAAAACAAAATAATTATAATTCTGATTATATACAAACCAAATTAAATAACAAAATAACACTCACTAATCACTTGAAATTGTCAAATAATGATCAACTTTGAACATTATGATTATACTCTAGTTTAGGAGGATTATCATGTCATGTCAACAAATCAGATTATGTTGATCAAATCGATTAAATGTCTAGCTAGATAAAATTTCTCGATGATTGATTATGATTACACAGCTGGAAATAATTCTGTCTCTCTCCCACACAGGCACACGCATCTTCTGTTATCGAGAGACGACGAAATTATCATCTGTTTTCCAAGGATGAATTATCCTTTTAATGTCGTTCAGCGAGTTTTCCATGAATGAAACCTAGTGCAATCGAATCTTTATATCATTAACCTACTATGTTCCAAATTTCGTGAAAATCGTTAGAGCCGTTTTTGAGATCCGTAGAACATAAATAACCAGATATAAAAATAACCAGGTATAAAAATAACCAGATATATACAGAAATTGCTCGCTTAATATAATAGGATATTGTGAATGTATATGTGCCCATCTTGAATTCAAATTCAAATTCAATTCGTTTATTTCCACTTGGCATACAATACATGTACATATTTATATTTGATATTCAACAAAATAAGAATCACAATTTTACATAAACAGTAGAAAGAACATATTGATTGAGTGGAATTCCCCCAGTAAGACTATGCGTCTGAGATTGGGGGACAGTTCCTGCAAGCAGTATTATTCACTAAGTAGTTATAATTTATTATGGTATTATATTTACTATAAATTACAATATGTGTAATTAAAATTACACAACTAAGATTCATATAACAGTAGGTGAATTATAATTGACAACATAATATAGTGTTGGGTGTAGCTTGATATCTAGAGTGGGAGAGCAAGAGGACCCAAAAACCGGAGGTAATTTATTGTTTGTTGGCAAATAAGCCTCTATTATGTTTTGAAACTCTAAATACTTGAACGTAAGGTATGAGTGTATAAATGACTATACATTAAAGCAATAGCAATACAATAAAGCAAGAATAACTATACATATACAGCAATAGCTCAACCATATTGAAGACTAATTTTTCTTTCACCTCCTAAAATATCATTCTTCAAATTGAAAATAATTATCCCCTATGGAATCTCAAATGCTATTCCCTCATCTTATCCCATAGAATAAATTATTGTTGTCAATAAACATAATTTTATTCTGAAAAAAATGTTACATGTTTAAAGTCAATTTTCAAAGATCAATATCACCCTTTTTTCTTTTTTTTTTACTAAAGAGCTGTAACTCTTCTTTGAAATTGGTATTCATTTGGGTGTTTTGTCAATCTAAAATATTTTTAATTTCTGCAAATCCGAGTTTTTGATGAATGAAAATCATTATAATGTTGTTCAAGTGTCATTCTGAATAATTTTTTCTCACAAATAAATATGGTTTCGATAACCAATTCAGACCACTGAATGAGTTCATTTGAGCCATGTTGTATCATTTCTTTCAAATCAATTAGCTGATAGTTACACTGGTAACACAGATAAAACAATGTTGCATATTGAAAATAATGTGTTCACCTTTAATGCCAACTCATTACGACAACACATACACACACTAGCTTGGCTCACACTGCCTGCTCGATCATTACATAATATTATGCAATACGCCAAATATCCTAACCGTGGGGAAAGAATTTCCAAGTAACCTTATAATTAGAAGAATATTGAATTTATTCCTGTTGGTACAAAATTCGCGATGATATTTCTCAATTATTGATCGATAAACCCTTTTGATCTTAGAATTCTAATTATTCAAATTCTTAAGCATTGTGATAAACGAAAATTAGTTTTCTCTCTCAGAACAAAACAATATAAAATTTAGGATGATTTTTAGGGCAGCATCAAGTTGCCGGCCCCAGTTTATTAGATTTACGCCTACGTTTCTCAGTTATGTAAAATAGGCACTTCAATCTGAATATGCATGAAGACGATGGTTCCATTTTCGATATCAGGTATTTCGAATTCAGACGCCGCCATCTTGTGCTTGATTAGTGTTGTGGCGGGGGGGGGGATTGTGCAAACTTGAGCAAACTTGCATATTAGATTCCCATCTGGTGGTATCGACTAAGAGGATTTCGGCGCCACCAAATCCCCCCAAACTCACTGAATTGTATACATATCACGTTATGCATCCTTGTTTGTTATCATAATAATTATTTGGATGCTATAATAGTAAGGTATTACTTTACACTAATGAGTGCTATTATGGTGTATGGATAACATGGAGGTTGAACTCATGCACATAGTAGCTCACTCGTTGTTTATAATGAGAACATGATACATTACAGAAGTTACGTGATACAATATATGGTATTTCTTCGAATTCAAGTCCTATCGATTCCAGCCGTCTTCACACACCAAAATTGGAGTGTGATTTAAAAAATCTATGTGCATTTGAATTTTTTTGTATTATTTCTATTAAAACTAGTCACTAGGACTAACCATTAATTTTGTTCTCTTATTTCTTATCCTAACATATTAATTTTTATTACTAAAGTCTTCCAGTGAAGCCTACAGTTCTAATCTATAATTTCTGTACTTTAAATTCTTTCGCTACACATTTATATATATATATATATAATAGGATTTTACAGTGATTCACCGTCTTCCTTCTTTTAGTCGAGACCTCCATCTTTGCCTATCCTCCCATTCACCATCCCTTAAATTCCTGGCCTCCATAGCCTCATCCACCTCATTTCTCCATGATCTTTTAGGTCTTCCTCTTTTCCTTCGCCCAATTGGACTCCAATCAGTCACCATCCCTATCCATTTGCTGGCACTCGCCCTTCTAGCATGGCCATACCACATCAACCTTTTATCCTCAATCAACTCTATAATATCCCATTCCACTTTCATTCTCCTTCTTATCTCCTCGTTTCTCACTCTGTCCATTCTGGTAAGCCCGCAGCATCTCCTCCAGTAATCCATCTCAACAGCTCTTATCTTATCTCTTGCTCTCTTGTTTGTCACCCAAACCTCTGCCCCTTACGTCATTATACTTCTGACGATTGCATTGAATATTCTATGTTTATTTTTCCTATGAATATCACATTTATTTAATTTATACTTTTTTCACTTCACTAGCACTACACCAACTCGAAGGGCTTTGTTCTCTTCAACCTCCTTGTGAGTTCAGTGCTGTCTAGTAGTTGGATGACTTCGGTGTTGTCGTGTTGATGAAGACATGACTCATGATGGGCTGCTAATCGTCTTATTTCACTAGTCACATAGGGGATGTGCAGATCTCGGTGCAAATCGCTGTTCCTTATGTACCAGGGCGCATTCACCATGTTCTGCAGTCTTTGTTTAGGAATGTTTGAATCTGATTGATGTTAGATGTTCTAGAGCAGCCCCATAGCTGAATTCCATACGTCCAGACAGGTTTAAGAATTTGTAAATCAATATTTTGTAGTCCAATGAGAGATGTGATTGTCGGCCCAACAGCCAATAGATTTTACTGTTTTTAAGTCCCAGCTCGCTGCTTTTCATCTTGATAATATGCTCTTTCCATTTCAACTTGGCGTCAAGAGTCATTCCAAGGTATTTTGCTGTGTGGTACTACATTCCCATTTAGATTTATTCGAATCGGATCATTGATATTTTTGTTTGTGAAGTTGATATGAATGGACTTCAACTCATTCAATCGAATTCTCCATTTTTTGGTCCATTCACTGAATTTGTTGCTAGCATTCTGTAGTTTTGTGGCTGCTTCTTGTACTGTTTCCCCTTCTGCAAGTATTGCAGTATCATCAGCAAAAGTAGCAATTGTCACTGCATCCAATTCATGAAGATCGCTTGTGTACAGCACATAAAGAACTGGTCCAAGAACACTTAACTTGTGGAACTCCAGCCCTTATTTCCTTCAATTCAGAGACGTCGTCACCTTGTTAAATGCATTTGAATAAATTCATATCTTTTTTGTACTTGAGTTCTCAAAGAAGTGAAATTTTTAAATTCAGTCTCAAATGCCTTGATTTTGTATCACCACCGGGTATTCTTTCTTGAGCCTGGGCCACACTTATCATGCAGGATGCAGATTTCCGATCCCACTCCGATCCGATCACAGCCTGACAACGGCCTGAAATGATGTATGCCACACATGTCCGTCATGTGATCAGTCTGTCTCAACACCACGCCTCCACCCTTCACAAAAATCGGACATATCGAAGAGTAGAAATGAGCAGGGTTGAAAGTTTCGAAACGCTGCATAAGTGAGGCTTCAAAAATTTTATAATATTCTCTATTATAAGGTCTATTATACACCTTGGTACTGTTTTTGAAAGATCGCAGCTTTGCTTTGTTCTACATGTCATTTGGTATCCTCAGTTGATGATTATTGATAGTTGAGTGTGGAGTGCCTGAGTCAATGCCCTCTTAGTTGATAATAACTTCTATTTTATTCAGAACCCATGAGAAAAGAATGCAATTACTTGTAGTCTAAACAGTCAATTGATTATCACCAATAGGTAAAAAACCCTTGAATATTCCTAAATCCCTTAAAGTCGATTAAACTCAATTTAAAATTTCTTGTGCTTGCTGAAAGGAGTACTCGTTGTTTTTGTTTACAAGGTAATGTCAAATTCTCGCTAGGCATAGAACTACTCTGTTGCAAGGCAACGCCACATTCCATTCCATTAGCCAAACGTGGCTACCCAAAATAATATTCTCTTCCAGCTCCTATTACGGTGGGGAGGAATGTTATCAATATTATAGGATGAACCAAGTTTGAGAACATATAAACAAATTTTCACAATAATTATGATGATAATTTTCTTCTTGTTTTTAAAATTAAAGTCTAGTTTAGGATTTCGTAGGTTTTGGAATGTTGGTATTCCTCCAAGATGATATGATAAGAATTATAATAATAGGCGAAAAAATGTTTCACAAGAAAGACCAACTATGAATATATTTATTCTGCAGTATGTTTTCCTCCACTTTGAATAATGAATTCTCTATCTCTAGTCCTCTTTCACAAACTGAAATTACTATTGAGAAGTTTGATAATTTATTTTCAATGTCTGTATAATTATATCGTATAATTGTAATATCATATATGTTTTGGGTTTTACATTTTATTATGGATTCAACAGAATTATTCTGCTTTACTACCTCGCATTCCTCTCTATAATCACTCCTGACTCTAGCTTTTATTTCTTTTCCACAGGTGAGTTGAAATCCTTACATCCATTTATAAACTACTGGTTTTCCTGAAAATAATGTGAGTAATACCATATCGTTTTATTAGAGATACCTAGATTATTTCTCTCTGATAATAATACATCATTGATATTGTGCTTAATTACAGTCATTTGATCTCATATCTATGTACTAGTTAAACTTCAGTAGATTAATCGATTTATTCAATCTTTTTGAATTATAAGTTATTGAATGACAGCTATTACTTAGAATGATTCATGTCTTTCAAACTTGTGATTGAACTAACTCTACCCCCAACCCAGAACCCACTGTTATAGTTCAAGTTTCATGCTGATTGATATCTATCAGATAGCAAGTGAAAATTCCATTTTCTCCTGGCCTGAATACAGACTCAAAGTCACAAAAAATATCAAACTTGAGTTTGAACTGTATTTCTTATTAATTCTTTCCCCAAAACTGATTCAAGCTGATAGAATAAAATATAGATTTCCTACATATTTCCATGATAACAGAGATGTTTTTCTGAAATTCAAAAGAATTGCGATCTCCAAACGTATGATATTGAAGTCTTTTCATATCCAGCGTAACGTAGCTGGAAATACGTCTTCGAAAGACGTAGCCGTCCTATCTCCCAATTTTAATCAATCGGTGCATTTTACACCAGCGTAGCGTAGATTTATCATTGGGAGATAGGACGGCTACGTCTACGGAAGAAGTATTTTCAGCTACGTTACTCTAGATTTAAAAATACCTTTGGCATTGCTCAGCATCTCTACATACTCAGATATCAGCTTGGACAGATGATGTAATATGAGTATATTGAATGAACTTCTCATTTTGAAGTTCTCCCTCATTTCACCCACCATTGAATTGTAACTCGAGCAATAATGTTTGACCTTTAGAATTTTAACATGAGTGTAATTTGTGGATTTGAGTGAAATTTTTAATATTTTTTGTGATTGTGAATGAAGATTTTTGTTTGGATTTGTATTTTGAAATCAATTAATCTGATAAATTCATAATTATTGTAGTACATACATTTTTGGACTCAAAATAGTGTGTGAATTAAGTTATCATTTACATAACCTCTAGACTATGTATTCCAAATTAAGGTTTAAATCAGTTTTGGGCGAATGCCTGTTGTTTTTACCTGCATTGTATCTATCATGTATTGTCTATGAATAAATGTTTATTGTTAAATACGGTTAAGGCCTAATGCAAACAATGACAGTACCCAAGAAATACGAATCAGAGTCGGACAGGCCAGAAGTGTATTTACAAGAATGAAGAAGCTTTTCTGTTGCCGAGATCTAAACCTTGATTTGAAGATAAGAATGATGAGGTGCTATGTGTTATCTGTTTTGTACTACGGCATGGAAGCCTGGACGCTGAAGGAGATTGATGTGAGGAGATTGGAGGCATTTGAGCTATGGATGTATCGAAGAATACTACGGATTTCATGGGTGGAGAGAGTGACCAATGTAGAAGTGATGAGACGCATAGGCAAGGAAAAAGAAGTAATCATGACAATTAAGAGAAGAAAACTGCTATACATGGGACATGTTATGAGAGGAGAAAAATATAAATTACTTCAAGTTATTACGCAGGGGAAAGTCCAAGGAAAGAGATCCGTAGGAAGGAGACGAAACTCATGGCTGAAGAACCTTCCGGATTGGTTTGGATGCAGCAATAATGATGACCTATTTTCGATCTGCGATCTCAAAAGTAAAAATCGCCTTGATGATTGCCAACCTTCGAAACGGAGACTGCACCTAAGAAGAAGGCCTAATCCCTGTGTATCATATTGTGCAACGCAGTGGATTTTGTATCATGAATATTCGGGAGCTTTCTGTGTGTAAAGTGAGCGGCTCGAGAGGGTGGTTGGTGGATTTTGAGTGGCGCGCGCCAGTAGAAAGATCCGTTGAAACGTGGATGTCACTTGTTATCAAATCGCATTGCGTTTTACTTCGTAGTTTACGTGTATGACTAGGCGATCATCTTTGGGCGGAAAGTTTACCTAAAAATGGTGTCAAAAAGAATTGACCGTTTCTCTACGAAAATCTCGGTGGTTGTTGGCAGACTAATTAAGAGATTTGCTGAAAAACTTCGCAGTTTTCGTTCACCTACTGGTTCAAAATTTCTCAAAAAAATGAAAACCGATTAAGGTTTCTATTGTGTAGATAATTTGTTGGAATTAATCAAATTATGTGTGTTTATCTTCCAGTTCTTGGGTAATGTTAGCTAAAGTTTTGTTTGTTTCCTATAGTAAAATAATATTTTCTTTTTGAACAATCTTTACAAAGTAATGTATTTTTCTTGTAGTATTCAAGTGAAATACAAGATTCAAGTATTAATTCATTCAAGTACTTATACAGGTTAAGAAAGATTATGGACTTACATCGAGCTTCATAATATGTCACTTAAATATTATATGTCATAGAATATTATGATATAATATGTCATAATATGAAGTGAAAAAATATTGTTAATAATATTTATAATATTATTATATTCAAACAAAGATAGTTTGTTAACTTGTAAGGTATCCATCCTTTTCCATCCCTCTTATTGAAAATATATTTCTATAATACTATTGCAATATTCAGTATTTTCCGGATTTTTCCTACTTTGCCCTATGGTGATTCCTTACTAATTTGATAACTTTAAGTCTTATTACAACACTTGAAAATTATTGCCAGTTGAGCTTCAAATGTTCATTTACCAACATTTCTTGCGATTTGAAAACTAATTATAACTTGGAGAAACTCTTTTCAAGATAAGAATTGCCTTCTCATTGACAGTAGCCTATCATATGGTAATGCATTTTTCATTATTATTTGAATTACGTATAATTTCAGCCAGTTTATTCATTTCATCAATATGAAAAAAGTATTTTCAATTGAACTAGGAATAATAAATATTTTCTGACTGTTACAATTTAGAATTAAACTTTCCAATCTGGTGTTTTGTGGTTGAATTAAGAATACACAATCACCATATATCCACAATTGACTCCTCCGAATTGATTTTATAAATTTGTCTGGATTTTCTATCCAGATCAAGGGATTTTGAGACATTGACGTTCAATCAATTAGTATTTCCATGGAAAGTGAAAGTATCATCGATTATTGAATTCACAATTTTTATAATGTATTTATCGAATTCCCATCCCTTCCAGTATTATTCAAGTTTTTCATGTTTATTAGATCGTTATTCATTCGAAACATTCACCATAAAAAAATGTTAATTTTAATTACCAAGTTGATGAGGATAGAAGTGTGCGAAAGATATCAAAGCAAATTAGGTTTGAGACAGACGATTGGCGTGGACGAATGGAGTGGAAAGGAGAAGTAGTGTGATATGTAATGGGGAAGAAGGAAAGATGCGGTGTACAAGATTGAATGTGTGGTCGGAAAATGAGTATTTGTTGAAGGTTTCTATTCGTTTGTTTGGTAGCTCTCTATTGCTGCTTGACTTCGATACACACACATTTGTTAGGAGCAGCATTGTGTGGGCTGGGAACACAGCCCATTGGACAAAGATGTGTTTTACTCGAAACCGAGATGGGAAATAGTAAACTGGGTTGTTTCCATTGTCACCTTAGGTTTTCTCTTGGCTTTGTATTCAGTAGTTGACTACTTCCGACTAGTTTTTCATTATCCGATTGCCTTTCAGTCGAATCATATTATATTTTTTTCATTATTTATATGTAAATAATGATACAGTAGTTATATTCTCAATACCAATAACCATTAATTCCCATTTAAATATATCTTGTTAATTCTTGCTCAAATTACATGTTTGATCGAAAACTGAGCCATTCTAGGAGACTTGAAAAACTAGGCAAAAATGATTAACTTCCGTCTTAACTATAATATGATTGGTTCAACTGTCTTAAATGATTCAACTACAAGCAATAACATCAGTCTCTAAATAATCATAACCATTTTTAAATGCAACTAATGAAGGTAAATATTCTATGCTATTGGATTCTCAATTTAGAAACACGATCGTTATATAGTAGGGTATCATAATTGGAACTAAGTGTAGTATTAGCAATTTTGTATTTATAACAATTATGTATATGTTTTGTCAATAAACTCCTCTGGTTGCAATTCATTGGCAATCAGAGAAATTATTATCATAGAAAGAGAGAGCAATAACCTTTGTTTCATCATAATTCAATGTATTGTTTATATTGCTTCTATAGAAATACCTTTTGTTCCAGCCAATATCATTTTTCGCATGTTGAGTCTCCTGATAGATTTTATATCCTGATCTGGAACCATAATGTCATTGAATTAAGAAACATTTTGAATTTCATCCCTCAAAACTGTGTGATACTAAATACATCGCTTCTTAGAACATTTTTAAACGAGATTGATGTCATCCCAATGATAAAACATAAAATTTGAACATATTATCCGATAATTATTTTTTTCTGTAACTGTAATTACACTCTAGCTATACTACTGTAGTTGTAGTAAACTAATTGGATGCCAAGTCCCACTCGCCACCATACGGTAAGCGAGTTTGATTGAACCTGACCCTCGCCCTTTATGCACAGAATATCATTAGCATTCAAACAGATCGGTGTCGAATAGTTCAACTATTCTGTGTCAAAGCATCACCAATCCAGCATTGATTGTTGTTCTTGTCCCCAAGCAATAATTATTCCGGTATCATTGTTCTCTGTAGCGACTGAACCACATGAAACCATGATTATCAGAGTAAATCATAGAATACTAATTGAGAGTTGTACACAACATTTGAAATGCATAGAAAGTCATAAATATTTTTTCCCGAATTTTTTTTTATGACAAACAACAATAGAAGTAGTGTCTCAGTAAACAAGTAATATAATGTAGCAGTTGATATAATACTCCATATTCATTTTTGAATTAGTAAATGAATCAGCACAACTACCACTTGACAAATTTAGTGTTTTCGAATGTTCAGAGTCACCAAACTCTTTCAACATTGGAGACATTGTAAATATATAAAGTTTTTGAGCTCTGTCTGTTCTTATCTATT